>NC_052942.1:15017886-15130718 GCF_013358895.1 Oreochromis aureus | reverse complement strand
CCTCAGGAGGACAGTGAGGCTGCAACTTTAACTCTGAAAACAGAAGCTGTGAGATGGACCTTTAAAAGGTCAATCCTCACAAAGCCCTAGGACCGGACGGCATCCCAGGCCGGCTACTCAGAGTGTGTGCAGACGAGCTGGCAGAGGTGTTCACCAACATCTTCAACCTCTCCCTGAGGCAGTCAGTGGTCCCCACGTCCCTCAAAGCATCCACCATCATTCCCGTTCCCAAAAAATCAGTGGTCTCCTGTCTGAATGACTACCGTCCTGTTGCACTGACATCCGTCATCATGAAGTGCCTGGAGCGGCTGGTCAAAGGTCACATCTGCTCCTCCTCCCTGACACACTGGACCCTCTTCAGTTTGCCTATCGGACAAACAGAGCCACAGAGGATGCCATCGCCTGGCAACACACACCACCCTCACTCACCTGGAGAAAGGGAATACATATGCAAGAATGCTCTTCATCGACTACAGCTCGGCATTTAACACCATCATCCCCTCAAAACTTGCCACGAAGCTCGTCGACCTTGGGCTGGGAACACCGATCTGCAGATGGATTCTAAACTTCCTCACAAACAGGCCCCAAGTGGTGAGAGTTGGTAAGCACACTTCCTCATCGCTCATCCTTAACACAGGTACGCCCCAAGGGTTGTGTGCTTAGCCCCTCCTATATTCCCTGTTCACACACGACTGTGTTGCTAAACATGAGTCCAACATCATCATCAAGTTTGCTGATGACACAACCATCATAGGCCTCATCACAGGTAATGATGAGACGGCCTATAGAGAGGAGGTGATGGCACTGTACGAGTGGTGCCTGGAAAATAACCTGACTCTCAACATCAGCAAAACTAGAGAAATGATAGTGGACTACCGGAAACGACCAGTCAGGGAACACCAGCCCATCCACATCAACGGTGTCAAGGTCGAAAGGGTCAGCAGCTTCAAGTTCCTTGGAGTCAACATCACTGAGGACTTCTCCTGGACCCTTCACACAGACACTGCTATCAGGAAAGCTCGGCCAGCGGCTTTACTTCCTAGGAGGCTGAGGAAGTTTGGCATGAACGCCCAGCATCATCTCAAATTTCTACAGGTGTGCAATTGAGAGCTTGCTGACGAGCTGCATCACAGTTTGGTACAGAAGCTGCTCTGCCAGCAGCCGTGAAATCACTACAGAGGGTGGTGAAGGCAGCAGAGCACATCACTGGCACGAGGCTTCCTGCCATTCAGAACATTTATCACCAGCGATGCCTCCGTAAAGCACACAGCATCATCAAGGACCACAGCCACCCAGCACATCAGCTGTTCTCCTTGTTACCATCTGGCAGACGTTACAGGAGTCTGTCTGCTCGGACTACAAGACTTAAAAACAGTTTTACCACCAAGCCATACGACACCTCAACCACAACACTTAAACACACACGCAACACAGGACTCAGAAGCTACCCTGCAGCTTCACAAGTACTCTGATTAATCTGCACTGGTCACTTCACTTTATTGTTATTGTAGTTTATATTTAAAAAGTGCAATACTGTAAATTTCTGCTGCTCATTCCTGTGCAATATCCCATCTGCCCTCCTGTCATATTTCTTTTCAAGATTTTCTTATTTAATCACTAGTGTACATATATTTATATTTATAGATACATATATATTTAGTCATCTTTTCTCTTTACCATGTCTCTCTAATATTTTGCTCTTTACTATTTTTCTATTTTTATTTTATTTTATTATATTATATTTTATTATATTTTTTCCTACTGTATCATGCTGCTGAGAGACCGCTGCTCGTCAAACACATTTCATTGCGATGTTGACCCTGTGCTAACTTGCATATGACAAATAAAACTGAAACTGAACTGAGAAGACACTGCAGAAGTTTTTTGCAATAGTTTTTCTTACCTTCATTGCCGTTTTGTTTTCTGAGGGAAAAGAAAATGATAATCAATCATTCTTACTAAAATTGAGAAGTACTTGCAGCCTGACTAACCAACTAGAATATGTGAAGCAAGTTTACTTTGTTTTGGTCGAAATTCTATAAATGTATGAAATCCTACATGCTTTTTTATTAATACAAAGAACATCCAGAAGGAATAAATGAGCACACAATTCATAAAAATACCTTTCCATTTTTCTTCTTCATTCAAAACGATCCAACATGAAAAAGAAAGGAAAAAAAAATCAGTATCACACAGAAGTAAAGAATAGGATAGAATAGAATAGAATAATCCTTTAAACAAGATAAAGGGCCATGAATGAATGCCTGTCTTGTGTCTCTGTACTAGGCATGTTTACATTTAGTACTGTTTAGTAGTAACTGTTACTATACAGTGCATCCAGTATGGAAGACTGTCTACTTTTACTGGAGATATCTTCCTATTTTATTATTTTTTAATTGATGTTGTTGTTGTTGTTGTTGTTCCATCCATCCATCCATCCATCCTCATCCGCTTTATCCGAGGTCGGGTCGCGGGGGCAGCAGCCTAAGCAGAGAAGCCCAGACCTCCCTCTCCCCAGCCACCTCCTCCAGCTCATCCGGGGGAACACCAAGGTGTTCCCAGGCCAGCCGAGAGATATATCTCTCCAGCTGCGTCCTGGGTCTGCCCTGGGCCTCCTCCCGTGGGACATGCCCGAACACCTCACCCAGGAGGCGCCCAGGAGGCATCCTTGTCAGATGCCCGAACCACCTCAACTGGCTCCTTTCGATGTGGAGGAGCAGCGGCTCTACTCTGAGCCCCTCCCGGATGGCCGAACTTCTCACCCCTATCTCTAAGGGAGAGGCCAGCCACCCTTCGGAGGAAGCTCATTTCTGCCGCTTGTATCCGCGATCTCGTTCTTTCGGTCACTACCCACAGCTCGTGGCCATAGGTGAGGTAGGGGCGTAGATCGACTCGGTAAATTGAGAGCTTCGCTTTTACACTCAGCTCCCTCTTCACCACGACGGACCGGTGCAGCGTCCGCATCACTGCAACCGCAGCACCAATCCGTCTGTCGATCTCCGGCTCCTTCTCCCATCACTCGCGAACAAGACCCCGAGATACTTAAACTCCTCCACTTGGGGCAGGAACTCATCCCCAACCCGGAGTGGGCACTCCACCCTTTTCCGGCTGAGAACCATGGTCTCAGATTTGGAGGTGCTGATCCTCATTCCGCTGCTTCACACTCGGCTGCGAACCGTTCCAGTGCGAGCTGGAGGCCCCCACCCGATGAAGCCATCAGAACCACATCATCCGCAAAAAAGCAGAGATGAGATTCTGAGGCCACCAAGTGAAAGCCCTCCGCCACTTGGCTGCGCCTAGAAATCCTGTCCATAAAATTATGAACAGAATCGGTGATAAAGGGCAGCCTGGCGGAGCCCATCACCCACCGGAAACGAGTCCGACTTATTGCCGGCAATGCGAACCAAACTCTTACAACGGTTGTATAGGGATCGAATGGCCCGTAGCAATGGGCCAGACACCCCATACTCCCGCAACACCTCCCACAGGACACCCCGAGGACACGGTCGAATGCCTTCTCCAAGTCCACAAAACACATGTAGACTGGTTGGGCAAACTCCCATGCACCCTCAAGTATCCTCGAGAGGATAAAGAGCTGGTCCAGTGTTCCGCGACCAGGACGAAAACCGCATTGTTCCTCCTGTATCCGAGGTTCGACTAACGGACGAACTCTCCTTTCCAGCACCCTGGCATAGACTTTCCCAGGGAGGCTGAGGAGTGTGATCCCCTGTAGTTGGAACACACCCTCGGTCTCCCTTCTTAAAGATGGGGACCACCACCCCGGTCTGCCAGTCCAGGGTACTGCCCTGATCTCCACGCAACATTGTAGAGGCGTGTCAACCAGGACAGCCCTACAACGCCCAGAGCCTTCAGGAACTCGGGCGGACCTCATCAACACCAGGGGCTCTGCCACCGAGGAGTTGTTTAACTACCTCAGTGACCTCGACCCCAGAAATTGGCGGGTCATTCCCTCATCCCCAGACTCTGCTTCCTCCTCGGAAGACGTGTCAGTGGGATTAAGGAGGTCCTCAGTATTCCTTCCACCGTCTGACAATTTTCTCAGTCGACGTCAGCAGCGCACCGCCAGCACTATACACAGTGCAGGTAGAGCACCGCTTTCCCCTCCTGAGACGCCTGACGGTTTGCCAGAATCTCTTCGAGGCAGTCCGAAAGTCTTTTTCATGGCCTCTCGAACTCCTCCCACACCCGAGTTTTTGCTTCAGCCACTGCCCGAGCCGCATTCCGCTTGGCCTGTCGATACCTGTCAGCTGCCTCCGAGTCCCACAGGCTAACCAAGCCCGATAGGATTCCTTCTTCAGCCTGGTGGCTCCCTTCACCTCTGGTGTCCACCATTTGGTTCGGGGATTACCACCACGGCAGGCACCAACCACCTTGCGGCCGCAGCTCAATGCAGCAGCCGGCAATGGAGACGCTGAACATGGTCCATTCGGACTCAATGTCCCCAGTCTCCCTCGGAATGTTGTTGAAGCTCTGCCGGAGGTGTGCGTTGAAGATCTCGCGGACTGGGGCCTCTGCTAGACGTTCCCAGCACACCCTCACTACGCGTTTAGGTGCACCGGGTCTGTCCAGCGTCCTCCCCGCCACCTGATCCAACTCACCACCAGGTGGTGATCAGTTGACAGCTCAGCCCCTCTCTTTACCCGAGTGTCCAGAACATATGGTCGCAGGTCTGGTGATACGATTACAAAATCGATCATCGACCTGCGGCCTAGAGCGTCCTGGTGCCACGTGCACTTATGGACACTCTTATGTTCAAACAAGGTGTTTGTTATGGCCAAACTGTGATTTGCACAGAAGTCCAATAACAAAACACCACTCGGGTTCAGATCAGGGAGGCCGTTCCTCCCAATCACGCCCCTCCAGGTCTCGCTGTCGTTACCCACGTGAGCATTGAAGTCTCCCAGTAGGACAACAGAGTCTCCAGGTGGGGCACCTTCCAGCACCCCCCCCAGGGACTCTAAGAAGGCTGGGTACTCTGAGCTGCCACTCGGCGCATAAGCGCAGATGACAGTCAGGACCCGTTCCCCGACCCTAAGGCGCAGGGAATTCTAAGCATGCAGAGAAGCAAGTTATCCTTCAGCGGCCTATAGTTAACATTGACATTTTAACAGACTTTTCTTGGTGTTCTCATTAAAACTCACAACAGTTGTTAGGCTTTACCAGGACCAGCTTAATCATTTAGATTCATTTAGATTGTCAGTTATTTGAATGTCAATTTAATGTCAAAATAATTTGTTACTCCATGAATACATTTCATACTTTGGCACTTCTACTTCTAATGCTTAAATAAAGCATTATGTGCTTATCATGCATATTAGTAAGCATTTAGCAAGTGTGTCAGGAACTGCTAAATCATCTCAGTGGTGTTTTTCTCTTAACCCTAATTACACCTAATTCACCTCTTTGAGCTCCCTTGGGATGAGCCTTTCTCTTTCCAAGTCTGTCCTTGGCCTGATTTTATACAGGATAAATTAGATAAGCAATATTAAATGTCTCTCTAAAATAATGTTTAAATTGTGCTTGATTTTAGGTCTGTCTGAGCCAACAACATTTGGGACATTCTCAGGAAAAGATGTTCCATCACAGATCGCCTCAAACGGTCACATCATGAGACTGGAATTTCAGTCTGATCATTCAAATACTGGGAAAGGCTTCAATATCAGCTATACCAGTAAGTACCAACTACCTACTTATCGCTCAGTCCATTTGTTGTTTAGGCCGTAGTAAACACCCTTAGTTTACAAAGTCACTGGGGGAAAATGTGTAATCTCAACCAGTTGGTGAGCGGTTACTGGAGGTTGCCAGCAGCCCAAGTCATGCAAACAAAGAGACTAGTCAGTGGCCCACTGGCACTAGGAAAAATCTGTGCTTCTACAGTAGTCCCTGGAGACTGACACTAGGTGAAATTGATTGCAAAGTGGTATGAATTGTGCACTGAAAACCTTCTTGCTTTCCTGCAGATTACTGTGATTGCTTGTAGTTTGCATGGAAGATGCAGACTTGTCTGCAAAAACTCAGAAACTCTTGTGAAAAGCATGACAAAAACCAGAAATGAATTTGCATTGAAGTAAAGATGCACCATTTGAAATGTGTTGGTGGATGTCCTCTATTTCTGCTTTCTGCTGCAATTTTTCCCATTTTTCAGCTACTCCGTGAGTAGTTATTGAGTATTAGCAGAAAAATCTTTGTCTTCTGTGAATACTGCAGTGACTGTGATAGTCTACTAGTCACAAAGAGGATTTGGGGTAGCAGCCTCTTTGCAACCAACCAAATATCCACTGAGATCTCTACCAGCGTACTACCTCATTGTTGTATTTGAATTTGGTTTTGTGATGTGGCAATTTTTGTGTTTTAATTTTTTTAAGTAACTGTCATTTTTTCCCAGCAGTTCTTCTGACAAATGACAGCATGTCGTTTTGACACTTTGACAATTTTTATTCAGAATGCTTCCAGGGCCACTTCAATGGAGTTTTGATAGCAGAAATTTGTTAAACAATACGGACATTCCAACAGTAAAACTGAGATGCAACACTACTACCACCATGTAATCAGAGACAAAAGCAGAAATCAGTTGTCAACACACTGCAATACATCATGTTCTAGGGTAGTTCCTACCGAGTGTCCCTTTTTTTAAACAAGTGATGATTTACTGATTATCAAGCTGAGTATTGCTAAGTAACTTTATGCACATCTTTAAAACATATAAGCTAAATTTACAACTAAATTCTGAGGATTTGCTTCCAGAGCTACCGGCTTGTTGTATAGCTAGTATCTTCATATACTAGTTAAGATCCATATTAAATATAGCTCAGAGTAAAATACATTTTCATATGCTAACCACCTCAGAATGGCACTTCGTTATGATTAATATAATACCGACATCAGCATTACTGCACCTGATGTTACCTTAACCTGTCCTGTTTGACTTCTTCTGCTTGACTGATCCTATGTATGTCTTACTCAACTTTCACCTAGTTAAGCCTGTCCCATTGTCAGAGTTTGAACCCAGCTACTCCATCTTGTATATTTATCCACTCTAAGCTGAACTAGTTCTGCCTGAGTGATTCAGATTCATTCAGTGTGATTACTATGCAGTTTTGCACCATTTCACACACTGCCTCCCAAATGACCTTGTCTTTGGCTCTTCCTTTAGAGGTGGCATTTGACAAATGAAAATTGTGTGTGTGTGTGTGTGTGTGTGTGTGTGTGTGTGTGTGTGTGTGTGTGTGTGTTTTAACCTAGTGAAAAAAAATGAGCATAATTAATAACAAGATGTACTATTTCAAATCCTAACACAAATGAAAGGTTTGATGCACCTCAAATGAAAAATAAATACGCAGTTAAATAAAAATCATATTAAATTAAAGGCCTCTCAAACTTTTTACCTGGCAGAAAAGAAAAATGCTGAAATACATTCAAAAAGTTTTTAGTGGTGAAACTTTTTGAAAATGTAATTTGAAAACCTGATGACATAAATTCTACACTGGGACTTAAAAATATCAAACATATTGTGCTGTTTCAGTAATTTGGTCTATTAACATTTTAATGCATATATGAATATCAAGAGGTTATGCTGTGGGTATATTTATATGAATTGTGTTAGAAACTCAAGAATGAACGCAAGACTGTGCAGTTATTCGGTGAAAGCGGTGCACTGGGAGCCAATAACTGTTCGCAGATTTGAAGATATTATGAGGACGTCATGCGTAAAAATGTGCTTTAGCCTATGACAGCTAAGGTTATTAATGATAGATTCAAAATGGATCTAAATTCTGTTTTTATCACTTTCAGAGGGAAGAAGATGATCATTTCCAATTTAATCTACTGCAAAAAACAATTTTGACCTTATATATGTTCACTTTTTGTTTCTTTAACAATTTGTTTTGAACTAAACCATACTTTGGGCAAAAAGAGACTGGACTCACTATTGTCCCTTGAGGTAGAAAGTGTAACTACTTTAGCGCTTGGGTCTAGCTCAGTGGTGTCCAAACCCAGGCCTCAAGGGCCGGTGTCCTACAGGCTTTAGATGTGTCCTTGATCCATCACACCTGATTTAAATGGCGAAATTACCTCCTTACATTATATGTCTTGAAGTTCTCCAGAGGCCTGGTAATGAACTAATCATTTGATTAGTTCATTACCAGATTTAGACTCTTGGGATAAGTAAAAACTCTGAATAAATAAGTCTAGAGTTAGACCGATCTGAGGCTTTCCCACATTATACAATATTGTTGACATTCTTAACAACATTGACATTGTTGACAATATTGTAGACCCAGTGTGAGATCTAAAACCTGCAGGACACCGGCCCTTGAGGCCTGGAGTTGGCCAAGCCTGGTCTAGCTGGTTAGCCTGCTAACTTTATTGCTCCTTAATGTCAAAATTCTTATTTCCTCACTAACTACAGCTAATCTTTAAAATTTTTACATCTTACTCACAAATGGCTTGCTCAAATTTTTAAATTTCAAAATGCATTCACTGTAAGATGCATAGTTATTCTTATCTGAGGTCAACTATTGAGTTCATCTTTTCTCTGTCATAGCTGAAATATCATTTAGTTTTTATTTTTTCCTCTTTTTATGCCATATGTTTCTACCTTTCCCTGTCACTATGGCTTCTTCTTAGCTTTTTCAGCCTTAGTTGGCCTTTTTTCACCTTCTACTGGGTTTAAACCAATGACTGTATTGGTTTAAACATATCATTTGAGTATTTTGTGTGCTGGCATTTTGTGCTTTTTCTCATACGTATCTTCTAGTCTTTTCCTCCACTTATATAATATCAGTTGTTGAAGGAGTGCAAGGGCTACTGTATCTGTGTCTGCCTTTGGCCTATATAGTGCTTTCTCTACATGCATATTTGAACACATATTTGAATACTGCTGCAAGGCTGTATGTAATATACAGTATGTGTGCATTTTTGTTTGTGTACCTGCCATTTCCCTTCTGGCTCTCATTTTTTTCCCTACGTCCTCTCCTTTCTCTCACTGCTCCCATTTCCCTCCATCAGCAGCTAATCAACCTGAGACATGTCCAATCACTGGGTGTGTGCTCTGGGTGGGATCAGGTTAATCTCTGGAATTGGGATAATATAAGCTTAACATGACAAGGTTGAGTCCACATAAAGATAATTCCATTCCCATATTTCCATATCAGTGGAGATGTCACATTCACTGACAGTGATACAGCAGCGGTTTCATTTTTTTCCCCTGGCAGAACCAATTTTTAGGTATTAAAATAAATTGAAAAAACTGGGAAAAACTGCTCAAATGAAAAGATATGCATACATATTTTGAACCACTTAACCAGAGTGTAGTTGCAATCTTCCAGCTTTCTCTTTTCTTTCAGATTACGTTTTTGTTCTTTTCTTTTTAAATTAATTTGCCTTTGTTTGATACAGTAATTCAATCTTATGTGTCTTAGCCCCAGTTATAACTTTTCTCTGGTTATTTTCTCTCTGTAGCATTTGGTCAGAATGAATGTCATGACCCGGGAGTTCCAGTAAATGGTCAAAGGTACGGTGACCAGTTTCAGCTTGGCAGCTCAGTGGCGTTTCGCTGTGATCAAGGATTCATTCGGACTCAGGTAATAATCATTTGAAAGTATCATTATCACACTTTTTTAACACAATTTTGAAATGATTGTCATAATCGGTGCCCATAGTTGTGTGTTAAAAACTAGTATAAATGTAGCATTTCTTTAAATCGTGTATTTCCAGGGGTCCGATCAGGTCACCTGCATTATTCAGGATGGAAATGTTGTCTGGTCTGCAGCTGTACCTCGCTGTGAAGGTAAACCTAAGCAGACACCTACACATAAGAACTGTTTATTGGATATAGGAGTATAATGTTCCACAAAACATTCAACTATTTTAGCGATTACCATACAGCTCAAGTGTGTTTATGCACCTTTGGAATAATTAAATTTTCTCTTCTAATTGATTTTAGCCTTGCAGTTTGGACACATCATTCTTTCTAAAGAATAATCTTTAAATGAGACCGGCACATGTTGTACCAAAGCTTTTCAGGGACACATATTCATTTATTTAGACACCGAAAGACAGAGATGTACTATTAGGTTGCAGATAAGCAAATTTCATATGTGGAAGTGATAATAACAGGATTGTCAGTTTTCTGCTTTTTCGACAATTTTCGAAGGTGAATGGCACCCACCAGTCTGTGAGCGTTTGTATGTTTATCTTTACAACCTTCCCATCTTGCATCCTGATTGCATTGTCTAAATGACATTATCAATTGTTGCCTGTTGTTAATAAATCGGATAGAGGACAAAATCAAATTGAACATGGGGGGGGTCATCTTTTTAACTATGGAGTACGAGAGAATATCATCTCTCCTGTTCTTGAAGATCCCATCCAAAAAAACTGCTCCTTCAGTAAGCATTCGGTGTTTTGTTTTGTTTTTCTTGCTGAAAGTCTGGATTTATGAGAGCAATCAAATAGGCAAAGGTATGAGCTACTTGAAAAGACAAGCCACTGCAAATTATTGCAGTGGCTTATGTTGTAGCAATGAATAATAAAGAAACCATGAATTCCAGGTCTGGAGTTTTTTATGTTTAATTCAGGTTCTAGACAGACTCAAAATGAATAAGAATAAAAACCGAACATGATACAATGTCTGATATTTCATTTTATTTGAAAGAAACAGCTCAACAGGAGATAATTATTGTTTTTTAATGTGTCATAATTGAAATTTTGGAACTCCAAGTGTGAGCTATAAAGTAGTGACGGTATGTGCCAGTTTTGCTGCCTGCAGCTTGTGCAGGGAAACGGAGAGTTATTTTTTGGCACCATTTGACACATAAATATATTTAATTCCTCCTATAAATTATAATGTGATAATTATTTGGGGCTTTTTCAAAAATCACTAACTCAAAATTGCTTACTGTAGCACAAGATGGGCTCACCGTAATTTCTGAAGGTAAATGTTTATGTATGAAATATAGAAATTCAGAGTGGATTAGAATGATAAAATAAACGGAGCAGACAATTAATCTGCTAACTTAATGAAATAGGAGTAATTTACATACATTTACAAGGAGAAAATGATTAATTTAATTTCCTGCGGTTGTGTGTGGAGGTCTTTGTTTCTATCCAGCTCCCTGTGGAGGGCATCTTACAGCACCTACAGGTGTTTTGCTATCTCCTGGTTGGCCCTCCTTTTACAAAGACTCTCTGAACTGCCAGTGGGTGATTGAAGCACAAGCAGACCATGCTGTAAAGATACACTTTGACAAGTAAGTGTATTATTCAATTATGCTGTTGACTGATTTGTCAAATGTGTTTGTTCAAAAATTGTTGAGGTTTGACTGTTAATGGTTAGAAAATATGGTACGGTTAGGGAGTGCATTATTTAGTTAATATTTTAGTTGGGCAGTCTTTCATATGCAATATAAGGTAGTCAGATATAAATGAGGCTGGTGAGTTACTGCTGTAGTAAATGATTAATGTTAGCTTTTTACATTTTTTTTCTTCTGGAAACAAGCCACAGACAGATGCAGTGTAGCCTGAAACTGCAATAGCAGAAATTTGTCTTTTTGAAATGTGACGTACACGCCGAGTTATCTTCATCGCCTATGAGGCATTTCATTTGTGGACGATTCAGCATACTTCTTCTGAAGCAGAGGCTAGTTAATTTTTCATTTAGCTGGTCAGATATAATTATTCAGATACCGCGTTGTTGCAGTGTGTCAGTAGCTCCCAAATCTTGGTTTCTGTTCAACTAGATAGGTTGGTGATATACAACATCCTTTTTCTGGATCAGCTACTATTTGATGGTTAGACCCAAAAATCGACTGATTAGGCCCTGTAGCTCCAACTTAATGTAAATGGGTTAACTAGTGTTCAGCTATTTAATAGAATAGTTGAAGGTGTGACTGATTGATTGCTTACATATCAGTCAAGTTTCTTATATGGTAGTACTTTGTTATAGCTCGGTGGGGTTTTTTTTGCCTACAGTGGATTAATTGTGCAAAATGAACAATATTGTCGAGTTTTTGTTTTTCAGCATTGGAATTTAGTAACATGTATAAGTGTAGTTGTGAGTTTCATGTGCATGTTTTTGTTTTTCTTTGTTTCTATAGGTTCCAGACAGAAGTCACCTATGACACGCTGGAGATCAGGGATGGCCCCTCAGCATCCTCTCTCCTGATCGGCGAATACCATGGTACCCAAGCGCCTCATTTCCTGATTTCCACATCAAACTTCCTGTTCCTGTTGTTCACTACAGACAACAGCCGTTCTGCCGCAGGCTTCAGCATCAGATATGAAAGTAAGTCTAAATGACTGATAGACTGAAACTGTCATGAACTAGCTGTGTGGAGGCAGATGAGGACCCAAACGCAAAACTCACAGAGACAGAAGTGGAACTCAGAAACGCTGCTTTATTGCAGGACTTACAAAGTAACAAAACTAAACTGGGTAAACTAAACTGAGGACCGAGGGAACACAGGGAGGCACACAGGTTCGGGAAAGAGACGTTGCCGAAGCGACACTGAACTGAGAGAGACATGCACATAAATACACAGAGGCTTAACGAGGGAAGTGGGGACACACGGGGAACACAGCTGACACAGATAACCGTAACGAGACATGGCAGGAAAAACGCGACACTGACGGGAGACTGTCAAAGTAAAACAGGAAGTACAGAGGTGCAGACGGGAGGAGAGAGAGACAGGAGAGCACGGGGAAAGCACAGGCGTAGCGGGCTGGGGAGACATGGAATGAAACACAAGGAGGGGAAACGAGGGCTCACAGATACACAGAGGAGCACACAGGGGGTAACCAAAATAAGGGACATCTTAACAGAACCTAGGAATCATGGCATAATGAAAGAACAAAAGTACAAAAACACAGAATACTGGGCCAACGTGGCCCAGGACCATGACAGAAATGCCTGGTAGACACACTCGAAATTGCTTACAGACGCAAATACACTCAACCTCTTGACACTGCGGCGGTTGTGTGATGTGATTTTCAGGTGTGAAAATGGAGTCAGATTAGTGTCTCGATCCTGGTATCCCAGTGAATGGTCGTCGCCATGGCAGCAGCTTTTCCATTGGCTCTCGTGTGTCATTTACATGTGACCCGGGATACACACTTAGCGATCAGGAGCCAATTGTTTGCGAGCAGAATCATCAGTGGAGTCACGCTCTTCCCAGTTGTGATGGTTAGTATCTTCTTTTATTTTATTTGATCTCTTTCAGGAATTACCCAGTAGCGTGAGTAATACAATCAGGGGCGAATGCTGTTCTCTCGTGACTCACCTCACACATCTCTAAACACGGAAAAGAGTGAAAAAATGTTGTCAACATACAGTACGTACTGACAGAGCAGGCCATTGTGGTTTGGGGTTTGTTTTCTTTTAACCAAAGACATTGCCCAGTTTTTGCCTCCAGATGTGCTCAGTTGGGAGAACAGCTTGAACTAGCTTTATAAATACACTTCTCAAGCTGAAAGCTGCATTAAATGCTTTCGTTGGCAAAATAAGTCATCTTGAGCTGAATTTAATTTTGGCCAAATTGTTGTTTGATTGATTATGTGTGCTTTAGAGCTGATGTTTTTAATTCTCCAACTGAATATATTTCAACTAAGAAATAGTAGCCACCACAGTCTTTTTTAGGGATTTTTATCTAATTATTTTCTTTACACTGGAAATCAATGTATGAGCTCTTTTTTAAGTTAATCTGGCACTACAAGAGAAGTTGAAATTGCATCTTGCTTTGATAGACTTTTGAAAGATTGATAAATATCAGACTTTGTTATACTATTTAGCACTTTTCTTACAATCCATCTCAACTATAACTATATAACTGTGTTCGTTGCACCTTGGACAGGGCTTCATTCTATCACTTGGCTACCACATACAGACAGATGCACACTGAACTTGACATCTGCTGTTTGTACATCCTCTCTGAAGATCTAGAGACACTGTTTTTTTTTCACTCATGTTCAATCCTGTCCTCAAAGCTAAACATTTTTAAGGGTATGGTTTTTTGTTTGTTAAGCAACTTACCGCTGACATATGAATCATTCAAAAATAAAATAAGCCTTTAACTCAGGGGACAGCTTTGTGTCTACACATAACAGACAATATAAAGTAGCAAGGAGGCAGTTTTTAAATTGCACTTTTAAGCACTTTGTTACTAGCAGCCTAGTGCAAAAACACATCATTTGTCCCCATTACTTTAGTTGAATTTCCAAAATTGCCAAAGATAACACAGAATGACAAGCATCAAATAGTATTTTTACACCAACAGGGTGATTACCAGAGAGCTATTAGCTCTAAACTTTGCATATCATAATATAGTGTGTAATGTGTCCTTTGAGGAAACTGATCAAGACAGACTTTTAGCAGATGAACTGCAGGTAAAAGATCCATCTGTTCTTTAATGTGATCCATCTACTCTTCACCAGAGCCACATCAGAAATGGTCTCATTGGAAGGCTGGTTTTTGGTTCAAATTGTCAATGAGGAATATCTACAGCCATCTGTAAAACATGTTATAGTCTCGGTCATGGTTTGAGGCTGAATTTCAGTCAGTTGATGCTGTCAAAACAAGTGGATTCTGAACACAAAAAAGTACAGTTAAACTTTCCTCTACCATGTGATAAAGCAGGTAGAGGAAAACAGCTTCCTTTTTCAGCATTGCAAACAGAACAGAACATATCAGTCATGGACTGGCCTCCCCAGAGCCTTGATGTCGATATTAATGAAGCAATGTGGGATCATCTTGACAGAGAACAGAACCAAATCTGGCCAACATCCACAGAAGAGATTTAAATGTCCTTCAAGAACCTTGGAGGACTATTCCTGAAGACTACATAGAGACATTAAAAGTACACTTGCCCAAGAGAGTTCAGGCTGTGTTGAGGAATAAAGGTGGTCATAAAAAATATTGACATTCAAGCACACTGGAGTTGCACAGAAACTTCGTTTTTGTTTCCTTATGTTGGCGCAATTTTGCATGCACTTCAATAAATCTCTACCCCTATTCTCCATTTGGTAGCAAAAAGTAAAGAACTGATGGGTGGCTCAAGATTTCTGCAGATTACTTTTTATGCTAAATTTTCTGCGTGGTCACTTCATTTCTACACTGACCCTGAACATTGAAACCTCGTTTTAATATCAACACAAAATACAGGAGAATAAAGATGGAAGTGGCAGAAAAGAGGATCAGTCTGTGTCAGAGGTAAAAGACATTTGAAAGGGAAGGTGTTTTCAGTGACACCAGTAGCTACTTTCCTTCATAGCAGAATATTGATGAAATAAAAATCCGTTCTCTCACTTCTGCCTTTTGCCCTTTCACTTTTTGCAACAGACAGCTGTAATTGGACAAACAGTCTTCACTCCCACCACAATGACTCAAGCTGGACATTTAGCCTTTGTGAACTTATTCAGGTCAATAGAAATTACTGAAACAGATGCTCCCTGGCTATTCAAAGGGCTTCCTATTCAGCGTTTTTCCACAGCTTATGCTATGGTGGGAGTTAAACAAACAGCATCTCATCTGCTCTGCCAAATGAACATAATCAAATATGAAAATGAAAGGATATCACAAGTTAGTAGTAAGTTCATGGCAAAGCAATCTATGTCGTACTTACAGCCATATAAGGCAAACAGTTTTAAACCGGCACTGTGACATTTTCAATTTTCAGCCAGGCATGCCACTGAATGAGACAGCTGTCACATTATAAGACATGTTATTTCAGAATGGCACTTTTCAGAAATGGTGTGTAAGACTTGACTAAATGTAATGTGAGATATAGTGTGCTTTTGGGCGAAGATCACAGTGGAATTATGTGTTAAGTATATTATTACACAGCTGAAATTTAGATTAATCACATTTGGCTGCATGTTGTGGAAGTGTGGGACGAAACAAGAAGTCTTGCAAATACTGAGCAAACCTACAATATCTACTCACAAAATTCTTGGTTATTCTATTTAAAAGAGCAAAGAAATCATCTTTAAGCCCTCCCACAGGCATGCTGGAAGCGATTCATACACACACTCGCACCCATTAATGGCAATAATGTTATTTACAGGACAGTCTCAGAGGCACAGTTAACATTTCATACACACTACATTACACAGACAGTATTGCATTTAAAATAAAAAGCAAAATGACATGTCGTCATCCCCCGAGGCATGCAGGCACCATTCCCTTTCAGTAATGCCAGAACGTCTATTCAACACAAACCATTCATCTTATTCCTGCAGGTCAGTTAAATCATCAAACAGATAACGCTGGCTGCTCTTTTATGTGTCAGGAAGAATATTGAAAGGGTGCTGTGACATTTTAAAGCATGCAGTTGGTGCCAAGACAACAACTTGTTAGAAGTGACCAAAGTTAGAGAATCACTCTAAGTGAAGTGCGATGGATTCCTCTAAGAAGGTATTTAAAGACTAAGAAAAGGGAAGGAGGAGGAATGATGCTGAAAACTGATATGCTATCTTTATATATTTATCTCTCCTCTCTGAAAACCAAGCAGCTCTTTCTTTAGAATCCAGCCTTCTTTTTCTTTTTCTTTTTTTTTTGTTAGTCATGAATCGTCTCTCTTTCTTGTCACATTCTTTTTATGCATTGTTATACACCTCACAGTTTCTCACACACATTTCCTTAACGATCTCTCTCTCTCTCTCTTTTCACACACAGATGATTAGGACCACCAAAGTATGAACCGTTACACACGTTACATACATTACGTACTGACAGACATGCGCATGTGCCTCCCTTAACAAGGGTCGTTTAGTCAGACAGTGTCCTAGTTTTTGCCAAATCCTGATGGGAGTCTGAAAAGCTGGCACAGGTTACCGCAACACTCACAAGACAGCTAGTCCGTGAGAGGGAACAGCTCGTATCACAGCTTCTCAAATCAACCCCAGCCCTGTTGAAATATGATATAGAATAGTAGGAAGAAAAATGATCAGACTGAGAGATTGAGAGAGAGAGGGGTGAAGACGAGGTCTGCACGCTGGAGTACCTGCAGCATGAAGAAATTAGAGGAGGTGTGAAATCTGTCCTCATAAATGCAAAAATCATAAATAGTCTTTTTATAAACCTTTCACCAAATGAATGACTACTGCATTTATCTCTGTAGCTAAAGGATGCGTTTGTGTACCAAAATATATTTAAATTGACAGTTAAGAAAAATGTTTTGTCTGTTTGTTTTGTTTATAGTCTGGAATCCATTTGTTTTATAGCTGACAAAGAGATTCCTTTTATTGCCATGCCAGTCAAACACCTTGAAGCACTTTAATTGAATTAAATTTATCTGAACTGCTCTGAATAGTACTGAAAGCGATGAAAGCTCAGTCAAAGAGAAGCAAAGAGTCAATATATTATCTTAGTTCAGAAGTCTCTGATGTACTGCTAGCTCTCTTTTACTCTCCATTACATTACTATGGCATTTTTCATTCTGCAGTACCCCAAATGAATTTGTCCCATTCCATATCAGTGAATTGCTCTGAGTGGAGGCTAGGTATCTGGTAACACACACACACCAATCCCTCACTCTCTTTTAACAAACCAGTCTCTGTTTGTCTGTGACATTCTCCCTGCTCTTTCCCTTTGTCCTTTTGTTTCTGCAGTAAGCTCATCTTTAACCTTTGTTTCGTTCACTTTGCAAAATCTCTTTGCAAAAGTTCCAGCTTTTCTAACACAAATGGCGTTTGCTGAAATCAGCACTGCTCATTGCTCACTGCTCATACTATACAGTAGAATGTTTGCACGCATATTGTTAATGTCGTGTTTCTTCACCATGAATGCAATCGTCTAAACTGGACACACATTTGCCAACTGTTCAGCACATAAAATGATGATATCTCTATTATGTTAAGTGGTGTCATGACTGCATAACAGGTCGATTTACGTACAAGACCTGAGACGCCAGGGTTTGGTATTAGAGTTATGTATGACTAACATCTTAAAATCTTTATTCTTTATTATTATACGTTGTTCTACTCTACATTAATCTTTCTTCTTATGTAATCATACAGTAAGTCTTCAGTACAGGCCTGAATTAAAACCATGCTAACTACATCAAATTCAGGGGTGATTTTCTGCAGGCTGGGGGGAAAAAAGCCAAGGTCCCAGGAATTTAATAAAAATTTATATTAATCTGCCAGTAGGTAGTGAGCAGAGTTGGGATCGTTACTCAAAAAATAAGTAATCTATTAGAAATGCTGGTTTCTTTTAAAAAAAAAAATAATAATGTAATACTGTACTTACTTAGTTATCCATGGTGAAAGTAATTAATCACATTAATTTTGTGTCATGACCTAAAATGTATTGTCACATAGTTACCAGTTAAGAATATCTACCTTAGCCCCCTCTCCTGCAGCCTGGTACCAATCTGAAATAATGAAAACATCACTATAGTCTTTATTTCAGTGTTGCTAAGTTTGAACACAAAGCAAAGTTGAAAACCAACTCTAAGAGATTTCAAAATGTTTTCCACATTGATTCTACTCTAACATGTAGAAATGGATGCTACAAAGCTAGAAGCCCAATTCCTCATCACTGCTTTTTTTTTTTTAACACCGTTAAAGATCAGGCTCTGGCTGCTGGGCTAGGCTGGGTTCTTCACTAGCTTTGTCATAGCATGCTGTCACTTTTCAGATACTTTTAATGAGCCAAGCTGTGTTAGCAGCATTATGTTTCGGTCTTGGACACAGTTTTCACTTTACCATTGTGCTATTGTCCTTCGTGCAATAAAAACAAATGTAATGTCCATATTGTCGCTTCTCAAAAGTTGTAGAGCACCCCACCATTTTCCTCCTCCCTGGAAGGGAAAGGCATGTTTGCCATTATGCAGTCAACTAATGACCCTTTGTAATACAAGTAACGTCATAATTGAACTATAGCTTGATCACTGAATTAAGTACAATAATGCAATACTTTATTGTGTTACTGAAAAATGTAATGTGACGATTGTAACATGCTACTTTGGAACTCATTACACTGATCACTGGTGGCAACCTCTTAACGGTACTGAAGACGTGTACATTTTTAGTATAACTTTTTTGAGTTTTCTTCTGCTGTGTTCCAATCTTCTCTGTCTGTCACATTTTCAGCTCTTTGTGGAGGTTATGTTTATGGTAAAACGGGAACAATTCTGTCTCCTGGCTTTCCTGACTTCTACCCCAATTCTCTAAACTGCACCTGGACCATAGAAGTGTCCCATGGAAAAGGTAAGAATGCTCAAATGTAATGGAAATGCCAATCATTGGTTGTAACATGTTCAAATATGTATTTTTTCATATTTTAATAATATGGAAAAATGTGTTAGGCAATGAAATGCGGCCACCCTTTGCCACAAATTCTTCAGTGTACACTTGGACAATTTTTCAAGTGTAAAAAATAGTTCTCTTAGACAACTTGCCACAGCCCTCTCACTATCTTCATGTAATGCCTCTTCATGTAATGCCAGACTGACTCAGAGATGTTGAGATCAGAGTGCTGTGGGGGCTCTATGGTTT
The DNA here is from genome assembly GCF_013358895.1 of Oreochromis aureus. NCBI lineage: Eukaryota > Metazoa > Chordata > Actinopteri > Cichliformes > Cichlidae > Oreochromis > Oreochromis aureus. The sequence goes on along the minus strand of NC_052942.1, from coordinate 15,111,206 downwards.
TCTTGTCACTGCAGATAGTTTTATATGACTTACACATTATGCAAGATGGATTTGGGACAGAGCATATTCCTCACTGATGGTACTGGATGATGGATAAGAATCTCATGTACAGTGGCTTAGACTATTGCTTATATATATTGCCTGATAGAGTGTATGCTTTGCGTATCTGTAACTGTCTATCTTACACTGCATGCCTATCCATCCATTCTTGCATTCATCTATCCTTTCATCCATCTATCCATTTTGCCATCTGTTCTTTCAGGAGTCCATTTGGTTTTCCACACTTTCCATCTGGAAGAGAACCATGACTACTTGTCAATCACAGAGGATGGCAATTTTCAGGTTCCGGTAGCTCGACTCACTGGCTCCGTGCTGCCTCCTAGTGTTAAAGCTGGACTCTATGGGAACTTCAGCGCTCAGCTACAGTTTATTTCAGATTTTTCCATGAGTTACGAAGGATTTAATATCACTTTCTCAGGTAAGAACACCCGAACACAATTTTTCTACTTCTTTTTTAGCATTGCATTGGCTAAAATTCATTTTAAAGTAAATTACAAGGCTTATTAAGTTGCCCTGTTAGTGACTGTATGATGATCCCTTACCAAAAAACAAATAAATAAATAAATAACAAATTCATTGACTTTTCTTTAATGGCAGACTCTTGAAATTTGCAAACGAGTAAACCAAATTGTTAGATACAGTGTTTCACCTGCTCAAGTAACTGTTTAATATGCGATGAAAAAATGGGTTTTATGCGTTATTAAACCTAACTGGTTATTTTGGCGGATATTCAGTACATCTGGTTAAGTGCTGCACTTACATTTAAAAGCTTTTATTTGGGACCTTGATACATGATACACGAATTTTTGACAGTTTCCCTAAGTATTTCAAACCTATTTGGCACTAAAGATTACAGAGCTTCCTATTTCAGTGGATGAAGCAGTCTTGAATGAGACTGCTGCACATGTTTTCATAATGAGATGAAGCAGGGAAAACTCATTTATAAATCAAATGTGTCCTTTTTAACATTCTTGTAATTTAAGCTAATGACAGTTTAATAAATTAATCTTTAAGTATTTAAATCTTTCTGGGGAATTTAAAATAAGTCTTTATGACACTTAAGTGACACAGCTCTAAATGCTTAAATGTAGTGTTAATGCATTTCTTTCTAGTGTTGGCTAATATAACAATTTTTGCACACTTCTTATTAATTAATACCTTCTTTCTTTTTATCCTGACTCACAACAATTTCTCTCTACAGAGTATGACTTGGAGCCATGTGAGGGTCCTGGTGTACCAGCATCCAGCAGGAGAATGGGACTCAGCTTTCAAGTTGGTGATTCATTGAACTTTTCTTGCTTCCCTGGCTACCGACTTGAGGGAGAGAGCAAGATCACTTGTCTGGGAGGAGGCAGGCGAGTCTGGAGCAACATGCTACCACGATGTATAGGTAAGATGTCAGCGCTTAGATTGACTGATTTGCCAGAAATATAAATTGATAGCAACGACATGCAAAACAGAAATCATGGTAGATTATTTCTTCATCTGAAAAACATTTCCATTGCTAGCAGGAGTCAAACTGGATTTTCTGAGGTTGTGAATATATTTGCAAACTTTAAAAAAAAAAAAAAGTATTGTTATTTAAAAAAAATTTCGTGTTCTTAAAAAATGTAAATTAAAAAAAATAAAATTCCTTTATTCTCTCATTACACAGTCATTTTTAACAAATTCATTTTGCTAGTGTTATTGCACCAACAGGGTGCTATTAGGTTAAACAGGATGACATTAGAGATGCTCTTTTTACATTCAGACTATTTTTTATGCAATATTATACTAAAAAATACAATGTTGAATATGTTATCTCTTCTATGAAAACAACTGGCAGGTGGCAAATAAAACAAAACTTTTAAAGTAAATTCTTGGCCATATGAATAAACCTGGAGCATTGTTATAATTCAACAGTATTACTGTATTGCTAACGTAACAATAATCGACTTGTTAAATGTTAGTTTTATTTGCTAGAATTTTGCTGTTTGCACGTTGTAACTTCTTAGCGTTTGATGCGTATCAATGTTTTCTTGGATCCTGGTGGTAATTTGCGAGTCTGACTGGTGGTTGCTGGTAATTTTGAAGCCCAGAAAGAGCAGACTGAAAATGCTATAATAGCATTATCTGTCAAGAGATCAAGCCTGACAAAGAGGAAACTAAGCAAGAGCAGCTGGCAATGTGCACAAGTTTCATCCCCTTTCGTTCCTTCTAAATGTTCCTCTCTTTTGCGCTCTGTCTCTGTCTAAATTTCTGTTTCTCCTTCTCTTCCTCTATATTTTGACAGTCCTTTGATAGATAATTGGGGCATTAGGCACTATATGAAAAGTGTTAATACCGTGCCTTTTGTTACTCCCCTTTTCCCTTTTCTAATTTCTTTCTGAGCATTTTCAGGCTTGTCTGTCTTGGTTCATCTGCTATCTCTTCTTCTTTTCTTCCCCTTCCAATTCTCTCTTTATCCCTTTCCTGCCCCTCTTCTCGAGGCTCTGTTCTCTTACTCCCACTCTATTGTACTCTTTTCACTTTAAAAGGAATTTCTGAAGAATTGCTGTGACTCTCCTTTATTTATGCTCCTTACCTCCTACCTTAATCTGCTTTAGACACGACAGAACATTTACAGAAATGTTGTTTTGAATTTCAAATTTCTTCAGATTTGATAAACACTGCGTCTTTTTTTAGTGCGTTTTATATTGTTTCAAACCACCCTCTCTCGTCTGTCTCATTACTCCCATTTCCTCTTTTTTTTCTTCTAAGTAGTGGTGGTCCTCTTCAGTGGGAGTTAAAAGCCTGCTCGGCTCTCTTCTTTTATCTCCTCCTCATTTGCATATGACAAATCACTATTTGTACAAAGTACCAGTTTATATGAATTCCTAAACTTTGATAGGCACGGCACCTGCTAGATCATTATGTATAATTTTATGAAGGACTTCTCCGACATACTTATCCAGCTTTATTGTTTGCAGGGGTTTTTTGTGTGTTGTTTTGTTTTCTGCCCTTTTATCACTCTTTTGTAGTTTATTTTTAAGGTATTTTGTTGTTTTTGTAGCATATTTCAGACAGTGTTTTTTGAACTGCAGTGCAGTGCAAGAGTCTTGAGCCAGCAGTCATTTCTTTATATTTTTGCAGGGTTTTTTTTTTGGGGGGGGGACTTGAACAATAGTTGTCCCAGCTTTCTGAAGGTCTTTCAAATGTTTCAACATTGGCTGTTTTGTCTCTCATTTTCAGTCCAATCCTTGTACCTGACCATTTTCAGGGCAATGTTTTTTGTTTGTTAATCTGACATATGACTCATTCAAGAATAAAAAAGAGCCCTAATCCAAAGAATGAATCAGTATTGTGTCTAAACATAATAGTCTCTTCAGGCATTTTGTGACTAGCAGTGTGTTGTAAATGCATATAATGTCCCCCCTTTTAGCTGAAACTACAAACATTATCAATGATAGCACAGTTTAACAGGCATAAAATAGTATTTTTGCACCAAAAAAGTGAGTACCAAAGAGTTATCAGCTGTTAACGTTGCTTATCTCAGCATGGTGTGCCCTTAAGAAATTTGAGGAAACTGGACAAGTGGAAGAAAAAAAGAGGAAGTGGTAGATATAAAAGATTACCTACCGAAGATGAACAATAACTGAGAGCCATCTTCTGAAGAAGCAGGAAAACATCTAGCAAAGAACCTGACACAGGACCTGTGAGATGCATCTGGCCCTGTAGTTCAATGAAACCTAATCAGAAGTGGCCTCACTGAAAAGGTGGCAGTGACGAAGCCATTCTTACAGAAGGGAAACACCAAGTGAAGGCTGATGTATGCTAAGCTACACATGAACTGGACTGGAAACCAGAGGCAATTTTTAGATTCTTGGTTCAGATCATCATCGATCTTTATGTACAGAGGAGGTCAGGAGAGAGGTACAACAGTGAGTGTCTACAGCCGTCTGTAAAACACAGTGGAGGCTCTGTCATGGTTCAGGGATGCAGTTAAGCTTTTTATTTGGGGGATCTTGTCAAAACTGATGGTATTATGAACGCATAAAAGTACCATCTGAAAATGATCCACCAGGCAGCACCATCTGGAAGAGGTCTGATTAGCAACGGCTTCATTTTTCAGCATAACAGTGATCCCAAACATACTGCTAATGCAGTAAAAGCATGGATGGAAAAACACAGTGGGACACTATCAGATATGAATATTTCTGCAGAATCCCAACGTTGAGATTACTGGGATAATCTTGACAGAAAAATGAACCTTCAAGAAGCTTTCAACTCTTTCTGAAGACTACTTAAAGAAATTATGAGAGAGTTCAGGCTGTGTTAAAAAAAAATAGGTTAGTCAAACTGAATATTGACATTCAAGCTCTTTCCCATATGGAAAAGAAATAGTAAAACTTATATGATTCACTCATGAAAGTGGCCACTTTCTCATTACTTTCATATATTGTTTTAGTAAGTATCCAAAACATACAAGTTTCATTATATAGTTTTTCAAGGGATCTTATATCTGTTTTCATCCTTATATGCTTTTCATACAAGTTTCACACAAGACAGATACAAACTTTATAAGATTTATATATATCTTTTCCATATGGGTTAGAACGGTACAAACTCTGTTTTTGCCTTTTATACCATATCACTATATTTCCATTTATGTTTGCATCACTCCACCTATTTCTCATTTTTCTAGCAAAATATAAGAGCAGTGGCTCAAGACATTTCCACTGTTTTTTCATAGACTTCTGCATTGTCTCTGCCGAGTTGAAAAAGGTTTGTGGCGCTACTTAATATGCGCCATGCTCTCTCCACGTCATGCAGAATTTCTTTTTTATTTAAATAAATTATAACCCAAGCCTGCTATTCATAGATAATTAGATAGAAGTGTTCTCATTTTGTAACTTCTCCTCTACTGCCTCGCTACAGCTGAGTGTGGGGCCTCCTCACTGGGACCAGAAGGTGTTCTCCTTTCTCCAAATTTCCCCTCCAACTACAGTAACAACCATGAGTGCATCTACCGCATTACTACTGAAAAGGGCAAAGGAATCAGGCTGAAAGCTGAGAGCTTCTCATTGCAGGATGGAGATTATCTCAAGGTGTGTACCCTGTGCACACTCACACAGATATGCATGCAAAAAATGACAAATTTCACCAATTAGTCCAAAAGTGTATAATTTATTTACTGACTCTCTTACTCTCTCTCTCTCTCTTTCTCTCTCTCTCTCACACACACACACACACGCACGCACACACACACACACACACACACACACACACACACACACACACACACAAAATACATACAGGATTATACTATCAAATGCTGTCAAAATGCAAAGCTGTATGTACTTTGACTTTGCTTGAACAATCATTACATGTTTGGCTTGCTGAGCTCTAGATGCTAGCATGAATACTCTATGAAATAGTGTGTCAAAGCTTTTGTTCTAGCCATGAACATCTGGTCTAATTAAGGTGTCAGGGAATGTTTGTCCTTTAATTATATGAGATGTGCAAGTCCAAGAAAAGGAGAAGAGTGAATAACATTAGGGTCTCTGGTTTCTTGGCTTACCCGCTATGTAGTTAAATATTATTGTCAAGGTAGACCTACCTTTTAGATGTGTTAAACATTGTTGCAAGAAGCAATAACATCCCTGCAGGGGGTTATTAACCATCTTCCCTATTAGTGCTGATGGTGCTCCTGCTGTAGTCATCCATGCTGAATGAATGCTTTGGAAGCAGAGGCACAGAAGGATCAATTCTTCCTCTATTAACCCTCTAATGAATCCACTACAGTGTACAATTATTATTGTGTTTGAAGGTTGGCTTTTTTGCACTTTCATTACTCACTTTCATTACTCATATTATGGAGGTACCATCAATAAAATGAATAACTGTTTGACACAATTTGTAGAATAGAATAGAAATGTTTTACCCCAGTTTCAAGCTTTATTGTTGTGTTGCTAGCTATTTTGATTTTGGATGATCACCTCCTGCATGGTTTAGTGTTTACTTTTCAATATCTTTCTTTCGTTCTTTTTTTGCTGTTTCTTTGTTGTATTCCCTTTTGCATTATTCAAAAAGCAAACTGGTGAAGTGCCAAATAATTGACTTCTACTAAAGGCCACTAAGTCAGTGCCCATAGACTCCCAAGTTAAAACTTCCAACTTCAAGGATAACATTAACATGTAATAAATCCACAGAGTTCACTTTCAGCCTTTATTTTGGACAAACAAAGAAATTTTTATTTGTTTTTTTTTTTTGACAATATATTTATTTGTATTTAGTAAAAAAAATCTCAATTCCTTGGACTTTTTTTCTAAGACACTGAAAGAGGTACATTGATCTGTAGTGTATTTAAGATGTGGAGTTTTTTTTTTATTTTATTGTTCAAGAAATTTTTTATATTATAAACTTGATGTTCAAAAATTCCCATCTGCACAGAGAATTACAGATATTTCTGATGCGCATATAGCCTCATAAGTCTCGCTCTGGTACATGTGCCCCGTTGGCAATTGTGCAAGCTATTTTACAGTCTTAGCGCTGTCCTACAGACATCGTCTAAAACTGTTTTTATTCACAATGTCTCTTAGCAGTATTAGGCCTGAGGGCATGGTTAAGCCAGTATGTGGTTAGAGTGTATTATCAGTCTTAGGCCTAGAGCATTGGCTGAGCCTGTCTGTGGTTAGATTGTATTAGCAGGGTTCTTCCTGACTTTTAGAGAGGCTTAACGTCATTGTAAAAGCTGGAACTGTTCCCAGTGGGATGTGTTTGAAAAAAGTAAAAATCCTTTTAACAAAAGGAAAGTGATGCCAAGATGGTTAACAGACACACAAACGCCTAAATATTCCCTGGATATTCAGAAAAAAGGACATAAAGGAAATGTAATTGTCAACAGGAAATAAAAATTGCATGTACAAAATATCCCGTCAAACCTAATCAAAATCGTTTAAAAGTTTGCAGACTTTTAAACGAATAAGGTTTTAAATGCTTTTCCCCTTGAGAGATATACATTTACCACATTTTCTGCTGCATAACCTAGCAATACCCATAGATACCACAATCTGCCCTTCATCAGTCCAACACAGTCCAATGCATTGTTGTAAAACTGCACCACACATTACTGCATGCCAGCCTCACCTGGTTTTACTGTCCTTTAAACCCTTTGAACAACATAAAATTATCATTTCGTATTGATAAATACAAAATCAACTGCAGCAGCACATCATGTAAAGAGCCACTGTCTGATTAAAAAAAAATCTAAAATTAATTAGAATATTACATTAAGCTATAAATTTGCAGTTTATCAAACGTCACTTCACGAGCTGGCTTAAATTTGAAAACAGTTTCTCATTTTTCACTCCTAATATCTCTTTGTCCTATCTGCTTTCTCCATCTCTGAGAGTCTCAATAATAAATTGATTTTTTTTTCTCCCTAAAAAATACCTCAACTTTACCTTTAACTAGCAGACAGACTGTGTGCCAAACTATACAGTAACAATTAGGGTTACATTTTATGGAGATTTGTGTTTAAAATGCTGCTTTTGAAATTATCTAACACTTAAACACTCTTCTTCAGTTGAGCTGGCTTGATGTTGAAGTACCTCGGCCAGAAAAAATTGATTGAGTTCATCTGGATGCAACGTTTTCAGAGACTTCTCCAGTCTCTGTTGACTGCAGGTTTCTTCATCTTTATGAACAGCACTGTTGCATAACAATCAAAACTAATACAATTGCATAACAATGAGCCATGATTGATCAAATGATCATGTCTTATGCAGTTGTCACAGCAATTAATCAACGACCATGCGTGCTATTCACAGAGAATTGGTTTGGGAACACGGGAATGGGAAGAATGACAGGGATGAGAAGTTAAAAAGGATGTGCAGAGTGTGCAGGCAGGACGTTGGATACTTGGATTTCTTTTTGATTCCGGATGTTTCTGGCCCACTGCATATAATTATGAAGATATTTTGGAGCACATCATTTACAATATAAAATATAATTCTCTGTGCACCGGGGACAGGGCTGAAAAACAGTATTAAATTGTTGTAATTACCAGGCCTCAGGTGGTGCAACATTAGAAAGAGACATGATTTTGCAGTGAAAATCACAGCATGGGCTCAGAAATCCATTGTCAGTGAACACAGTTTGTTCCTGCAACTGCAAATGCAAGTTAAAATTATACAGCGTAAAGAAAAAAAACAACATTTTGAACAAATGCCGTTACCCTCTCTGATCCCGAGCTCATTTAAGATGGACTGAGGCAACATGGAAAACTGTACTGTGGGCTGATGAATCAAAATTCCAAGTTATATAATGTAGATGCTGCATCTTCTCTGTGCTAAAGAGGAGCAGGATCATCGAACCATCTGGCTTCTTTTCCATTCAAAAGCCATCCTCTTTGATGCTATAAGGGTGCATTAGTGCACATATGTGGCTCTCCAGATCTCAGCTTTTTCTAGAAAGGGTTTGTTTGTTTTTTCAGCAAGATAATTCTAAACTAAACTGTGCAGTGAAACACAGTTGCAGCTGCATGTATGAGCTATAGATTGAGCTATAGCACAACAAATACTTGCCTGGGTACACTACTTCCACAATCAGACTGAAAAAAAAATGGATTTGAGCTTCAGACATGACACTAGGATTTAGGTTTTCTGTGACGGCTCAGAGATTGGATATGGATGGGGAAAAAACAAAATAAACTTGATTGTTAAGATTAAAGTTTGATTATTAGCATAAAAAAGCTTGATGTGAATACTGGGAACATATACTGTCTTATTTTGTCACATGAGCCCAAGACTTGTTTGGCCCATTGAGATCCCTCAAGTTTTGTAGTATCTGCTCAGGTTTACCACAGTAATACATATTGCTGAAGTGTAAAGTTATGGAGCTGTGAGTACAAAGAGCGAGAGGTAGCTGGCACTTATAGATGACACCATGGAAGCTGTGGAAAAGCCAGAATACTTGCTGAAAATATCACTTGGAGTATCCAGAAGCCCAGCAGAATAGAAATGATCCAAATGACTTAACAAAACCCGAAACTGCACTGCCAAAATAATAGAGGTTTCTACAGACAAAATAACTGAAAATACTCACTTTTGTTGTACTAAATTCTTACTGTTGGTCCTGTGTTGTATTATATTCAAATGAAAATCCTTAGATTTTACCCTTTTTTATCTTAAAAGAAATCTAATTTTAACCATCCAACATCTGAGTGATATTGCACAAGGGCATCCTTACTTGTGTGATATACTGCGAAAAGCAATAGTTATAAAAAGATACCAGATGCTTAATAGGATAGAATTACTGTACTATAGCTATTTAAAATATTTATTTAATGTCTGTTTCAGGGTCAGTTTGTTGAATGTGTACAACATCTGTAGAGATCTACCACAACATCAGAACCAGCTGAAATAGATTAACACTTTGCAGTGCTCAAGCTAGAAAACTTTTGGTCTCGCATTTACGTCCACTGGGACAATACTGCAGAACAAATCCATCTCCCATGGAGATATCACCCCTTGATGACAACGGTCTTCCCAAATAGGACATTGCACCAAAAACTGCTTAGATTTAACCTATATATAATACCTCCTGAACTATAGACTTACTGTAATGCCCATATCGGGCCTGAAGTGGTAAATGGACTGGTTCTTATATCGTGCTTCTCTACTGTTCCTGAGCACTCGAAGCACTTTATATAACTTGTCTGATTCACCCATTCCTACAAGTGCTTTCTATCTAACACACACATTCATAGTCTTAGGACATTTGGAACAGCCAGGGATCAAACCACCAATCTTCTGATTGGGATGACCTGCTCTACCTCCTGAGCTGCAACCTCCCCTAAAGGCATATATATGGTCACCACAGGATACCACCAGAGATCCCATGTTTTTGTCCCAACGGTTGGAGATCCTTCACTGAAATTTAGCAAGACCTACATAAAATTAGAATTAGGTGATTTTAATGTTGTGGCTGATTATAGTGTATTAATTATAAATTTCCCCCCAAATTAGCAGAAAGCATACAGCAAAACTAAAATGGATGAGTAAAAAGAAAAAGCCCCAAAGTGCCACTTAGGCTAGCAATTAGCACGCCACTCCCCAGGCTAACAGTAATGGAGCTAATTCCTGTTACTGCAGCTGAACACTGTGAACACAAACCATTTGTTTAACAGTTCCAGCCAGCTTGAGGCAAAATCTCCTGTAACATATGAAGCAGCTCATTACAATTTCTCTTGCTGTTGGCTAAGTTTTTGCCCTGGCACTATTAAAGAAGAGGCTTACCAAGCTCAATTTGCCTGAAAAAATCAGCTAATACAGTGATTGACCATATTTACTGAGATTCACCCCCATGCCTGAAGAAAAGAGGGAGGGTGAGAAGGAAACAAAGTTGGGGTGTGAAGGAATTGTTATGAAAATAGAGGTGGTAAGAGAACAAGTGAGAACGAGAGAAAGAGCCACATAGACAGAGAGAGGAGGGGTGGCAGATGGTGACATGTTGATTTATGAGCTGCAGGGCTTTTCATTAACCATACTGAGTTTTACTGAAACAGAGAAAGAAAGATAGAAAGAAAGAAAGACTGAAGCAGAAAGCAAGAGAGGCAGACGGAACGACGCAAAATTGGAGAAAACTGAGCGGGAAGCTGTGGGGTGGGAACATGGGAAGGAAAATGAAGTTTAGTGGAGTAATGCTGGTGATACTGTGATGCAATTTCACACTGCCCTTCCTCGTGTTTGCACTTCCAGTGGCCACATACTCAAATATAGACTAGGTCACCCTTTACCCATCCCTGTTGCTTGTCATGTGTTTCTTTGGTGTATTAAGAGTTTTTTCATGTGCTATGTGCAGAGGTGGTTTTTTTTTCTGTTCTCAAACTGATGTCCCTGTTGGAGCTCAGTCTGGGGGGAGTTATTTTTTTTCTCCTTATCTTTCCTCATGTGGTGCATTTTCCATTGTTATACCTCTCTGACCTGTCTTCCCCATGAGGTTTTTGTATAATGTATGTATGGTCGGAGGGTAAGATGGCGCCGCCATTGCGTGCAATAGGTCGGCAGCCTTAACATGAAAATTCCCCTTGTGGGACTAATAAAGGTATCTTATCTTGTTCAAAAGTCCCTAATACAGCAAAACATAATTAAATGAGGGGCGACTCAAGACTTTCTCACAGTAATGTAACACAACTTGTTCATCACTGGAACACTTAGGTGTTAGTGCAAGGTACTGCATTCAAACTTCCTCATAAGTTGTGGTCTTTCTGTGCAGCTTGCATGTTGCCCCACAGTTGAAAGTTGTTTCACTTATGCTATTTTTGTAACTGCTGGCATTTTGTTTGTAATACAAAATCGGTGCTGAGACTGGTCCTGTTGCTGAGGTTGGTGTGATCCTGTAATCTCTTACAAACTACCTCCAACGCTTTCGTGACTGGAATGCAAGTGAAGAGAGTTGTAACATCTCTCTTCACTGTACAAGTACTGTTTATAAGGTTGGGGAAACCTGCAGTCAGCTGAGAGTGAAGAAGTCACTTGGATGTGTGACGAAACATTTCTCCCACTGAAAACGCTACGTCCAGATGAACAGAATCAACCTTTTGGGATTTATTTAACTGGATGATTAAGCACGCATCAAGACCTTATTTTATTAATATTTTTTAAAATGATAGCAGCACAAAAGTTTGATATAACTTTTGTTTGATTTGAAGAATGTGTGTGTGTGTGTGGGGGGGCAACTTCACTCACATTACTTACACATTACTCAGGAAGTGATGCTGGTTTAACTTCACATTTAATTATAAAGTTTCTGTTTTTCTCACATGAACTTCTGACATCGGCAGTGGTGTAGCCTGGAGGAGGATATGTCTTCCTAAAACTTTGTTCATTAAGTGCTCAAATTTTCAATGCTGGGATGGCACCAGTTAACCCATTGTGCTGAAGAACTAATCTAAGTTGTCTATATGCCAGTACATCAGTGATCAGAGAACCGCTTTAACTGTTCTAACCTGCAGTAACTCTACTTTATGTTACAATCAGATAACTGAGGTCATAAAATAAGGAAAGCATTACATGAGTTTCAGTGAACTCAAGTCTTACAGTAGCTTATTTTACAGTAGCTTATTTTACTGGCTATTCATGCATGAACAAGCTCCTGTGCAGTTTTACAAGAGTACAATTATCTAAATTCAGGCACAGTAACATTTATTCTACAATGTTGTGGCTTAACTTGACTTTATCTCGTGCCTGAATCAACTCTGTGCTCAGTTGCAGCAGGATAACTTAACTGTCAGTGTTTTATTTTGATCTTTGTTTCCACAGGAGCAGGAACATTAGAAGCTGCTGGAGTAACTGCTGCTGTTCTCCTGCCTGTCATATTCTTCTCTGTCTTCCTGTGGATTCAGTGAGCAGATCTGTTACATTATTGTTTACAAGATAAACTTTGATTTTAACAGTTTATCAATTTCATTATTTTGTTCAACATTAATAGTCCCAAACAGAAAAAAGAGGATGTCCAGGGAACCTGTTAAATCTGAAGACAGAGCAAACAACAGAGAACAGGTGAAAACAGTCACATCAGTGTTGTAAAAATAACCAACATTGTGGTTTTACACTTCCTGTTGGACTCACAAATCCTTCTTTGCTGTTATTCTTTAACATAGATAGATTATATCACTGATACACTCTTGTGTAAAGTATTTTCCTCTTTTTTGTATATTCGTTGTTGTTAAATGTAACACTTTTAATAATAGACCAAGATCTGAGTGTATACAAAACGCAGAAGAATACTTTTTTAAGGGACAAGCAGCTATCCAGACCTACCTGGATGTAGGAATCCAATAAAGTCTTTTCACAGCAGACATATCAAAATGGATCAGCTTCCTCACTTTGTTCAATGATTTCACTCATCTAAATCAGACCATGGATCACACTTTGCTAACTGTACCAGTTTCCATGGACTGCAGTAGCTGCTTCAAATAAACAGCCAGATTCCTCGACCGCTCTCTAGTTACAGCCGTCGTGGTCTGCTGTGTGGCAGGTAGAGTGTGGACCCAGATGCAGGACACAGAAGGCAGAAATAAACTCATAAAGTTCACCAAATGTTTACAAACGTCAAGAAGTCCCAAGCAAAGAGAGACCACACCATGACACATGTTTAAACAAGGAATGTTTATTCATCAAAACTACTTATTAATCAAATAGACATGTTCAAAGCACCACAGTGGTAGAATGATATCACACAGCACCGTCACAGGATATTAAACAGAAACTGGCAACAGGGCTCTGTAGAGTGAGCGATCATAATGAAGCCGTTTATTTGAAGTTGGGATTCAACCTGCTCTTCATATTTCAGGCCACCAGATGTCACCAAAGACAACTGTGGTGAAAAGTTTCAAGTAATGAAACCTTTTTCAGTACAAGCTTCAGAAAGCTTTATTTGACCATCAGTAAACAAAACAACATCAGAGCAGGACAGAAACAAAACAGACTGAAGCAGGACTCCAGGAGAACAGGGACAAAACAGCAATGAGGGGTTAAATACATGTAGGCAGAGTGGAGACAGCTGAGGAAAAACACACAGCTGAGAACAAAAAATGCTGAGGTGTAATTAACACTAGACACAGGCTACCAGAATAAAACAGGAAAGAACTGAACGCGGGAACAGAAACATGGATTTGACACAATTCAATTCAGTTTTATTTATACAGCGTCAAATCACAACAACAATCGCCTCAAGGTGATTTATTTTGTAAAGTAGACCCTACAACAATACTGTGGCGGAGGTGTGGTCCCTGGCTCGGCTGCAAGGGAGGAGTGGTGCAGTGAGCTCAACAGGGCGATGCTGGGGAGGCAGGTGAGAGCAGCTGGTGGCGTTTGGTCTGATGACAATCTTCTTTCCCCTGTTTTAGTGAGACGGGAGAGGAGAGGAGGGGCTGGAAAAACAAGCGCTGACCAGACTGTGAACTGTCACAAAAAAAGGCAGAAATAAACGTGACATCTTGCTGTATCGAGCCGTGTGTGTGTGGAGTGCATTCTACAAATACGTACAGAGAAAAACCCAACAGTCATACGACCCCTTATGAGCAGGCACTTTGGCGACAGTGGGAAGGAAAAACTCCCTTTTAACAGAAAGAAACCTCCAGCAGAGCCAGGCTCAGGGAGGGGCTGCCATCTGCTGGGACCAGTTGAGAGAAGGTATACAGAACAAAAGGCCTGCTGTGAGAGCCAGAGATGAATAAATAGTATGATGAAGTGTACCCAGAGGTTGCCCTTTGTTCAAAATTAAAGTCTACAAATCAATGACATCACACTGGCCTATGTTTATATACAGTCTACATGTCAGTGAGATCTTGGAGCTGCCAGTATGCAAAGCTGCAGCTTTAGAATTTAGACTCTGATCCTTTTTCCACCATTTTTATTTTTTCTTCTTCTTCCTTTGTGTTTCTCTGCCATGTTTTTTCTCTCCCATCATTTCCTCTTATTGTCCCTTTACATACTCTTTGCCTCGCTCCAGTCTACTGCCAGAATTTCGCACCGAGCTTCAAGGAGAGTGAAATGAACGCAGTCGCCATCACCTCTCTCTTTCTAGTCCCTGTCAGTACTCTTGCTGCAACATTTTGGATTAACTGAAGTCTTTTCAAGGTGTTTTTAGGACAACCTGACTGAAACTCTTCAAATAAGCCAATAAGCCATAACTCAGAAAGATCAGTTGGAGAAAAAGTCTCGATATCAATGGTACTGAAAGTAGCTGCAGATAATGTTACATCTGTGAGATGATTATGAGTAATTTTTTCTCTAATGGTTAAAATTTTATTTGTGAAGAAGTTCATGAAGTTATTACTAGTTAACGTTAAAGGAATCGTTGGCTCAACAGTGCTCTGACTTTTTGTCAGTCTGGCTACAGCGCTGAAGAGAAGCTTAGGGGTGATCTTATTTCTTCAATCAGTGATGAATAGTAAGATGTTCTAGCTTTACGGGGCTCTTTTTAAATGTTTATCTAAGTTTCCAGCTGGGATGGACAAGGCTAAACATCAGGCTTTCAAATAAATTAAACTCTGTATAAACTCTGTATAAAGGCTGATAGTTAGTATGACTCAGGGGTGTTAATTCATTTAAACTTACATAATCATCCTGCTGTAACCAGGTTTCAGTAAGGCAGAGTAAATCGATTTGTTGATCAATTACTAAGTCATGTAATAACTCTTTGGTGCTGTTGAGGATACTGTATTGTTCTTTCTTTCTTTTATTTTTTTACATTTAAGTCATTTTTTTCTGGTTTTTACTTTGTTTTTTGTCTGTTTGGGAGCTGACACAGTCTCTATGGAGATTTAGTTTTAGGGGGATAACAGGAGGAGAGAAGCTGCAGAGGTGTGTGAGACTGCAACTCTGCTTCCTGGTCCCAACACTGGATAGTCATGTTTCAGGGGTTTCTAGAAATAAGAGCTGCTTCATCCAAAGTGGGATGGATGCCATCTCTCCTAACCAGACCAGGGTTCCTCCAGAAAGTTTCCCAATTATCTATAAAGCCCACATTGTTTTTTGGACACCAGTCAGACAGCCAACAATTTATGGAAAACATGCGGCTAAACATGACACTCCTGGTCCGATTGGGGAGGGGACTACAGTCTGGCATTGTGTTGGCAAAGTTACACACTGATTCAATATTGATTTTAGTGACCTCTGATTGACGTAACCGGGTGTCATTATTGCTGATGTGAATTACAGTGGCTTGCTGTACAGTGGCTGTAATGTGACAAAATGTGGAAAAGTTCAAGGGGGCTGAATACTTTTGCAAGCCACTGTAAGTGCAGCCTTGATGTCAGGACTGAGCCACGGTTTAGTATTTGTGAAACACAGTACAGTCCCGGTGGGTACAGCATTATGTGAACATACATTAATGCAGCCTGTTTTGCAATCCATCACACCATAAATGTCCTGCCCACTTTATCACAAAGCACTTCTCACATTGTTGTGTAAAAACGGTCCTTCAGAGCCTCTTCAGTCTCCTCATAACTATGAATTCTGCATATCAATGAATAATGTTCCTCCTGATGATCTCTTCTAATTGAAGTAGAGGAAAGAACTAGTTTGTACCATCTCTTTCTAGTATGGCGCTCCCTCCTGGCACATCTCCATCTCTGTCACATCAGACCAGGCATGATTCAAATGCAGGACTCAGAACTATGCAACTAAAGGGAGGTTTATTTACAACACCAGGTGAAATGTATACATATGTACAGTGATGAAGGAACGGGGGCTCTAGAAATTCAAAGGGCCAGGGCAGGGATAACTAGTTCACACTCCTCTTCACACTGACTCACACACACTAACTCCAGTCCCACACTGAAACTCACTCTCACTCATGCTCATCCAAACAGGATCTACGGGAAACAGGCGGGGGTCCAGGAAGGTCTGTGCAGAGAGAAAAAAATGGAAAACCAATAAACACGACGGCAGACAAAGTGATTCACAAGAGAGAGCTGGGACTACATTAATGGGGGTAAAGACAACAATCCAGCAAAGAACAGCACTCCACCAAGGCCTTAAGTACTGGCAGGAACAATCATAGATGATGAGCAGCAGGTGAGTGATGAGTGGGTGTGGAGAACAAGGCGGGAACTAGGAACCAGATGCCACCATGGTGGGGGGGAGTGAAGAGGGAGAGACACAAACAGAACACCAGAGAGGACCAAACCACCATGACAGCATCTTCCTTCTCATCTCACACAGACTCGCAGGTCTCTCCTCAGGGATTACTGCTGTGTGACGCAGTGTTAAGAGTGTCCTCGTGTGTTACAGAAAATCATTAAAAACTTTATATTTCTAATATTTTTCATGAATCATCTTCAGTCGTTCTCTGCTCTGTGTTCCATTTCTAATTCAAGTTCTCTTTCTAATGTGTTGTACAAACATCTAATTTAGATATTTACCACACACAGTGATCTCATCCTACCCATCATGAAACTAAATTAATTAGTACAACAGATTTAATCCCCATTGATCTTTTAAGGCAGCAGACTTAGTATACATGGTAAATGGACTGGTTCTTATGTAGCACATCTCTACTCTAAGCACTCAAAGCACTTTACACAACTTGTACATTCACACAAGCTCTTTTTTTTTATACACTGTTTCTAAGTGCTTCCTATTAAACATTCACATGCACTCATACTCTGATGGATGCACTGGAGAGCAGCATGGGGTTAGTATCTTGCCCAAGGATATTTGGCATGCAGACTGGAGCAGACTGTGATCGAACCAACAAGCTTACGGTTAGTAGCTGACCTGCTCTACCACCTGAGCTACAGCTACTAGTGATGGGTCGTTCGCGAACGAAATGGCTCTTAGAGCCGGATCTTTGAAGTGAACGACGCGAGCCGTGGGTTTTTTTCTTTCTTTCTCTCACCCTCTCTCTCTCTCGCACTTTTTTTTCGCTTCACTCCGCACGCGAGCCTTGTGCTTTGCGCTGGGCAGAGGGGGGAGGGGCGGGAAGGAGAGACAGAGAAAGAGAGCCAGGGACAACAACGTCACATTAAAAAAGTATAGTAATCATCCACAACTATTTTCAGCTGCAGATGATAAAGGATTCAGAAAGTTTATTCATGCAGGCCCATATGACAGAGAATATGCATCTTCTTTTTCATATCTTAATTTATATTTAATCGTGCTGTGGTTTGCATTGTTTTGTGTTGTTTCACTTTAAATTTGTTTAAAAGGAAAAGCTGAAAATTTAAATAGTTAAAAGTTGAACAGTGACTAGTTGGTTTTTGTATTATATGATTTATTTATTACATTTTATGTGGAGTGACTAAATAAAAGTATATTTACGGTGGCCCCTAGAGACAAAGCAGCAAGTACAAACTTCAAAACACGTAAAAACTCAGAAGCACGTAAAAACTCCAGAACACATAGAAACTCAGGTTACATCCATACCCGGGTATTTTTGAAAACGGAGATTTCTAAAAATGTCTATTTTCGAAAACTCCGTTTTTGCATTTACGGGTGGATGAGGAAAACAGAGAAAACGCAGCGTCAAAGATGTGCACCTTTTTTGACGTCACACTGTGCGCCACTTTTGTTTCGGTGAAATGAATTTCTACAATACTGTTACTGTTAATTGTACTCTCTGCAGTGTTTAAATGCTTACATATACACACACAGTTACTGTCCCTCCACACATACGACTCGGTTCTGCTTCTACGCCCCATCTTTGTTTACTATTTCCCACCGAGGCTTCTAGACTTCTGATTGGCCAACATTTCTACACGTTTAGGAATATATCGACACCTGTTGCTTTGGCATGCTCCTAGCAGCGTTTTACTTCATTTCTGCATTTACATGTGGACGGGATTATTTTTTAAAACGAAAATGGAAAACCTCTGTTTTTTTAAAAATACCCGTGTACGTGTGGACGTAGCCTCAGAAGCACATAAAAATTCCAAAACATGTACAAAAGACAAAAGAAGTGCTCCAGAATGCAGTGTTGAGCTTTTGTTACCTAGAGGCTACACAAGCCAGCAAGTACCAACGACCGGTGTGTGGTAGTAAGAGGTAAATGAACTTTTTTTAATTATTTAAATATATATCAGTGCTTGTGTATAAATACACAAACACTACACATATGCTTTCAATTGTGTAATTTAAGTGATCTAGGTAGCTCTGTTTTGGAAGTTCAGTTAACGCTAGAAATGTGTTTTAGAGTTTGTACGTGCTTTTTGGAGTTTGTACGTGTCTCTAGGGGCCACTGTATATATTTATATATAAACATATATAAATAAAACCACTTTTTTTACATTAGTAATTCCTTTTGTGCAAAATTTTATATTATTGTATTAATAAATTAATTAAAGCAACAAGAAAACCTGAAGAGCCGGTTCGGAGCCGAAAGAGCCGGATCTTTTTAGTGAGCCGAGCCGAAGGAGCCGGTTCTCTAAAAAGAGCCGTAAATCCCATCACTAACAGCTACCCCATAACTGAGAATCGACTCTGCAAGGCGCTGTTTCAGGTCCTTTAGCCATACATACAATACCCCATACATCCTACTACTTACTAACAGCAGTGGCGAACGAAAAACTGAATTTCAAAACATCTCCATGGAAAATAGATGTTAATTTTTATTTAAATTCTAAATAATTAATACATTTTCAAACTAAAACACTTGAGTTCATCTAAAAAAAAACCAGCTCATAAAACTCGTACGTAGCACCAGTAAGCTCGTCACGTCCCTGTCATCTTGCCAAACATATTAATCATCAATGGCAAGAAAGAAGCCTCTCTGAGCTTTTTCTGTATGTTTGCATTTAATGAATTAAACCTCCAGGATAAACCACTTAAAATATAAATAATCCCAACCATAAAAAGAGAAATGTGTTTTTAATGATTCGGTGTCTCCTTCATGGTTCAGACTGTGTGTTGCTTTTTCACTTGTGTTCAAAGTTCAGAGTCCATCAGCTGCAGAATGTAAAGTGTGGAAATAATCCACCTCATCAGAGGTTTGCTACTAACAGACCACACAGCTCATCGTTCACTCTGCTCTCTTCAGATCATTATGTCTAGAAGGGCAAAGTATGACCATCAACACAACTTTGTTTTCACTTCAGTGTTTCCTTGCCTTTGGTTCATTGAGCATGTTAATGCTGTGAACAGTAGGGGGGGATGGTACAGTTTGACTTCCTTCTTCTGCCTGCAGACCACAGCAGAAAGGATTCTTTAGTCCACGTCCTTCACATTTGTAAATGTGAAGGACGTGGACTAAAGAATCCTTTCTATTGACGTGTCTGATTCCTGGATACATTATTTACCTGCTGACATGTTTTATTGTCTTTGAAGTCACACATACAGCTCAGAGGAGCAACCATGAGTTTAACTGCATCAGTGAGAGGATGTGTTTACTACTATCTCACTCACATTTGCAGTTGCTATCATCTGTGCAACGTTTCCCTGTTTGCTAGTTCCATGGTAGCTTTTCCATGTAACAACACTGTGCTTATGTGTTTGTGCCATCTCATGCTTACCAAAGATGACTAAAGCTTTCTTCCAGTTCTTGCAAACGCTACTGACCAAACTATCATGTTTGATGTTTTTGCCAAACACTCTACATGGGAAGCAGAAAGCTGCATTCTGGTTGACTGAATATTCTAACCAGTTGTGCTTTTCAAACCAGCTGTGGTGAAATGCTCGCTTCTGTGTACAAAAACAGTCATCTGGATAGCTCTCCAGCTTCACCTGTTTGGGCCCTGTGTCTTTGTCACCTAAATCAAACCCTGTAGTAGAATGAGTTGCTGCAGCTGCTTCATCATTTTCCCTCTCTTGGCCTGTTTGCTCTCCTCTCTCTCTAATAACTTGATCTTCCTCTGCCTCTCCATCCATTTGCTGCAGCTCCTCTGTCTCTACTTGCTCTCTCTGACTTAAACTTGCCTGCTGACCTTTTTCTCCCTCAGCCTCTCCTTCTGCCTGACCCTTCAAGATACATTCAATCATACTGAATTGATAACTGATACAACATAGAGGCTAATGTCATGACTTTTGCTCACACACCACAGTAATTTGTTGCTCCAAATATTTTGAAGTTACACAGATTACATTTTGGGCACATAAAAAATATTATACTGAAAAATATTACTAAATGACTTGAATTGAAGTAATATAAAAATAGATCCCTCAAAAATATGTGAGTCAGGCTAATTTGACTTATATATATCTCTTTGCTCTCTCCACTTTCTATTCTTGACTCTCCTAAATAAGAGCTCATGTTGTACCATGACTGAAATGTTTCATATTTCATATCCATATTGAGTTCCATTAAATTCTAATCAGACTGTCTGCATCACAAATGACTCCATCCTGTGAAATCCTTGACTCACCTCTCCAGTAGAGGTCTCTCCCCTCTCACTCTCTGTGCTCCTCTGCCCTGACTCCTACAGGTTAATAGGGATGGAGGAGTGATTATTATCATTTCCACTGATGATAACCACACCTGAATGAGCCCTCTGCTAGATTGGTGACTCGTCCAGGGTGCACCTTACCCCTCGACCTGTGCAAGCTGAGATAGACTCTAGCTTTCACCCCTGCAATGCTAAATTGTATAAGTAGAAGGAAATGGATGAATGGTAAGAACGTAAATTAAAACACAGTAAGTTTAAGTGATACTTAGTATACACAGTAGGAGTGTGGATTACATCATCACTGCTTTTAGTTTTACAAACAGGCAGGATGTGAAACACTTCTGTTTCTGTTGTTCTGTCCTTGGTTTATTCTACGTTTATCTGTAGCCAACTGACTTTTTTCAGTGTGACTGTTTGGAGAAATAAAACACTGACTACAATAAAAACATCACATGTTTGTGGAACAGCACATACGTGTCTGATGACACTACATGCATGATACATGCTCAATATAAATCTTGCCACCGGTAAGGATCTCAGTCACAAAGAGAAATCCTCAACACATAATACTCACAATACATGAATCACACCTGTCATCATGTGCACCAAAAAGAGATCAATAGTGTGTTTCTCAGTTCTTGCAGCACTTCCTGTCACCTAATGTCTGTTGACGTCTCCAGACCAGCCCTAAAGAAGTGCTACCTGATCTTTGAAACTGAATACACTGAGAGTGTCTGAATAAATCAAATTACTGTCAAGCCCCCGAGATAAAATCATATATGCTCTCAGTTTGTAGTTTAATTAGAAATCAGAGCTAATATTCTACTGAAAGCTTAGGGGCAGCCATTGCACCCTCCCAAATAGTTAGTTATCTGTCGTTTGACAAAATCAAGCTTTTGTTAAGCCCCCTTTTGTTAAGCCCCCTTTGTGTGGCAAACCTTTGAGGTTTGCCAAACAGAAACTTCTGTAATAAATGTTTCCAACAGTAAATATTTTTCAGACATTTTTTCCATCTGTCCATGCGTTGTCCCTTAATCTGAGCTGTAACCAAATGAAGCAGAGTGTAATTACTTCCTTCAAGCCATCCTGTCACAGTGAGTGTAATCTACAGTATAATATACTGGCTCTTTGTGATTTACAATGTGAGCTATTCATGGTGACCTGAAACAAGTGTGTGGTTGGCAGAGTTGGTTTATTGTGGTGCTTTTCAGTGTTTCGGCAGGGTCTTGCACATGAGCACAACATTTCACAAACAGAAAACAAAGACTGAGAAATTGCTTTTCAACTTTTTTGGACAGATTAAACATCTTAGGCTACAAAGAGATTTTCAGTGCGTGAACTCACAGTTGCCTCCAACACAAAATCCTCCATTTTCCTCCATTTGCCCTAAGCTAACAGCCTTTCCAACAACAACTACAACCTCGCTGCAGTCCAAGATGCATGTGAGGATGAAGATATAGAAGAGATGGAACGTCAACAAAATATGGCAAGACCCACGGGCGACCACACTCCGTTACCAAGTCCCAATCCCAAAAAACTGAAAAGCAAAACTACTGGAAGCAGGTGGGCAATGAGAATATATATGAAGTCTTGCTAGCCTTCACAAAAAGATGTGAAGAAAGATTTGATTCACTTAACAAGACACTTTGAATGAAGCATCAAAGCAAACACAAAGGCAAACAAAGAAAACAAAGAGGAAATTGACAAGCTAAGGACAAAGATGGAGTCGCTGATGAAGGAAAACAAAGAGCTGAAGGAGAGCTGTCTGGAGAGCGCACGGTACCGCAGAAGATGGGCCTCAGGCCTGACAGAGAAAGAAAATGAGAACACATGTGAAACGGTGATAGGCATTCATAGACCTTGAAGGAATTAATATATTTGATACTGAACTAAAAAGACGTCAGTTCCCAGATGACACAGTAATGTTTTTGAAGGATTAATCAATGCTTGATAAAGCTTTGAATGGAATTTCAGTTTTTTCTAAAGCTTCAGACCTGAATCTAAAGAAATGTTCACTTTATAATTGTTGGAAAAAAGCATGAGGACGATTCCCGTGAAAAGTGACGTTAAATATTTAGGCGTTTATTTAAAAAAGATATCAAAAGTCAAAAAAGCTAAAAGATAAAACTGATGGTATGTCCAAAACACTAAATCATTGGCTAATGAGAGATATTACAATTTTTGGATGCAATCTATTATCAAAATCAGAGGGTGTCTCAAAGATGGTTTATCCAGCTTATTCATTATACATTACCCCGCAAAGTATTAAAAAGATGAACTCCAATCAATCACTTCACTCAATGGCTGGAGTATTTAAAATAAACTGGATAAAAGCCTTCCTCTCAAAACCTGACTCCATATCGTTCCAAGGTGATCAGCAACACAGGGGCACCACAGGGGACTTTCCTCTCCCCCTTCCTCTTCACCCTCTACACCACAGACTTCAGCCACTGCACAGAGACCTGCTATCTTCAGAAGTTTTCTGACGACTCAGCGGTGGTTGGATGCATCAGCAGGGATGATGAGATGGAGTACCGGGCTGTGGTCGACTCCTTTGTCACGTGGTGTGAGCAGAATCATCTGCAGCTCAATGTGGCAAAGACCAAGGAACTGATCGTGGACTTCAGGAAGACAAGGAAACACTTGACCCCTGTTTCAATACAGGGGGTCAGTGTTGACATTGTGGAGGACTATAAATACCTTGGAGTCCACATTGACAATAAACTGGACTGGGCTAAAAACACCAAAGCACTTTACAGGAAGGGCCAGAGTCGTCTCTATTTTTTGAGGCGACTGAGGTCCTTCAAGATCTGCCAGAAAATGCTGAGGATTTTCTACGAGTCTGTTGTGGCCAGTGCGATCCTCTATGCTGTGGCATGCTGGGGGAGCAGGCTGAGGGTCGCAGATGCCAACAGACTCAATAAACTAATCCGTAAGGCCAGTAATGTTGTGGGGATGGAGCTGGACTCCCTCAAGGTGGTGTCGGAGAGGCGGATGTTGTCCAAAATAAAGACAATGTTGGATAACACCTCCCACCCACTCCATGACATGCTGGTCAGTCACAGGAGCACGTTCAGTGAGAGACTGAGAGTACCGAAAAGCACCACTGAACGACACAGGAAATCATTCCTGCCTGTGTCCATCTCCTATACAACGCATCTGCTTAACACACTGTTTACTGCTACAACTACATGTTTCTTTCCAGCTATTTATTAATGTGTGACTTATGTATATATATATATATATATATATATATATATATATATATATATATATATATATATATATATATATACACACACACACACATATATATATATATATTGTACTATTCTTAGTTAGCGTGTTGTCTGTTTTGTTAATATTGGTTTATAATGGAGCACTGTAACAAAAAATAATTTCCCCAGGGTTCAATAAAGTATTCTGTTTCTGATTCTGATTCTGATATCCCCAAAAATATTTTCAAAAAGGTAGGAGGGTTGGATTTTCTCCTGAAATGTGATTTTGATATTTGGAAGTTGCCTGTCAAACTGTCAGAATATCATAAGCAAGTCTTATCTTATTGGAAGATGGTTTTTGCCCATGACCTCACGCCCCATGGCTCCACCTTGTGGAATAACAGGACCATTACAATTAATAGGAAGTCATTCATTAAAGAATGGCATGGAAAAAAACATCTTTATAACAGATTTACTTGAGGAGAAGGGGCAGTTTCTCAAAATATGTGTTTTCAATGTTTTCAAAGTTTAACATTCAGTGTTCCCTTAGAGTATATAACAAAGTTTGTAATGTGATCCCTTTACTTCTGTTGAGTTTGATACAAAATCATTTATTCTAAAGAACAAATAAAGCTGCCCTCTTTACGGTTAAATCAGATTCCTGAAACTAATAATGAATAATAATGAAACACTATTAATGAATGTGTTTCATTTTTTGTACCAAGTAAGTCTTGCGCATGTTAGTGTTACCAGAAAAGAAAATGTAAAATGTCATAAGAATATGGCCCATTTTTATTGTAAATGTTTATTTTTTGTTTTTGTTGTTTTGTTTTTTCCTATGTTTTTTGCTCAGATGTAATTGCACCAATGTTATCTCCCATTGAGAGTTTGTAAATTTGTGCAAAGACTTTAAAAAACAAAACAAAAAAAATGCTAAACCATCCTTAACTGAGCTTCTGTTGCTGGCCGGACTATAATAACGGTGACACCTTGAAGTCAAGCGCGGGAATCAGAACAAAGGAAGACGAAGCAGAAGAGAAATGGCAACGACCAGCAAGAGAAAGAAATATGCGTGCAGCACCTATCACGGCCTAGTATTTTGGGTCATGTTGCCAAAGAGAGACCCAAGGGTGGTATTTATGCCAAGAAAAAGATGGCTATCCTGTTAGCTACAAGCAACATCCCATTCACGTTTGCAGATGTTTTCAACACGTCCATGAAGGATATGTTCCCGGATTCGGAGATCGCTCGCCAAGATCTCTAAGAGTTAGGGTTGCCATCCATCCCTTATAATACAGAGTCCTCCCGTATTTAAGATAAAGTCGTTAAATATTCTAATTAGTGTTGTTATTATTATTTCAAGTAAGCAGCAAGTGCAGTACAGTTAGTAGAAAAACGGCGTTTTCATTTCTGTGCACTTTGATAGGTGCCATTGCCCAGAATTGGACAAGGAGGTGATTAAACTGTGCCTAAACCAACCCTTTGGTCTGATGTGTGATGAAAGCACAAACAGAAACACAGATAATGTATGTATTTTGTATTTATACTTCTCTTATAATGTAATTTGTGGCTGTCGTCAGTGAAAATTGCTCTCTAAATAAATATTATTTTAGAGCTATTCATGGTGACCTGAAACAAGTGTGTGGTTGGCAGAGCTGGTTTATTGTGGTGCTTTTCAGTGTTTCGGCAGGGTCTTGCACATGAGCACAACATTTCACAAACAGAAAACAAAGACTGAGAAATTGCTTTTCAACTTTTTGGACAGATTAAACATCTTAGGCTACTAATAGATTATCAGTGCGTGAACTCACAGTTGCCTCCAACACAAAATCCTCCATTTTCCTCCATTTGCCCTAAGCTAACAGCCTTTCTAACAACAACTACAACCTCGCTGCAGTCCAAGATGCATGTGAGGATGAAGATATAGAAGAGATGGAACTTCAACAAAATATGGCAAGACCCACGGGCGACCACACTCCGTTACCAAGTCCCAATCCCAAAAAACTGAAAAGCAAAACTACTGGAAGCAGGTGGGCAATGAGAATATATATGAAGTCTTGCTAGCCTTCACAAAAAGATGTGAAGAAAGATTTGATTCACTTAACAAGACACTTTGAATGAAGCATCAAAGCAAACACAAAGGCAAACAAAGAAAACAAAGAGGAAATTGACAAGCTAAGGACAAAGATGGAGTCGCTGATGAAGGAAAACAAAGAGCTGAAGGAGAGCTGTCTGGAGAGCGCACGGTACCAAGAGAAGATGGGACCTCAGGCCTGACAGAGAAAGAAAAATGAGAATACATGTGAAACGGTGATAGGCATTCATAGACCTTGAAGGAATTAATATATTTGATACTGAACTAAAAAGACGTCAGTTCCCGGATGACACAGTAATGTTTTTGAAGGATTAATCAATGCTTGATAAAGCTTTGAATGGAATTTCAGTTTTTCTAAAGCTTCAGACCTGAATCTAAAGAAATGTTCACTTTATGATTGTTGGAAAAAAAGCATGAGGACGATTCCGTGAAAAGTGACGTTAAATATTTAGGCGTTTATTTAAAAAAAGATATCAAAAGTCAAAAAGCTAAAAGATAAAACTGATGGTATGTCCAAAACACTAAATCATTGGCTAATGAGAGATATTACAATTTTTGGATGCAATCTATTATCAAAATCAGAGGGTGTCTCAAAGATGGTTTATCCAGCTTATTCATTATACATTACCCATAAAGTATTAAAAGATGAACTCAATCAATCACTTCACTCAATGGCTGGAGTATTTAAAATAAACTGGATAAAAGCCTTCCTCTCAAAACCTGACTCCATATCGTTCCAAGGTGATCAGCAACACAGGGGCACCACAGGGACTTTCCTCTCCCCTTCCTCTTCACCCTCTACACCACAGACTTCAGCCACTGCACAGAGACCTGCTATCTTCAGAAGTTTTCTGACGACTCAGCGGTGGTTGGATGCATCAGCAGGGATGATGAGATGGAGTACCGGGCTGTGGTCGACTCCTTTGTCACGTGGTGTGAGCAGAATCATCTGCAGCTCAATGTGGCAAAGACCAAGGAACTGATCGTGGACTTCAGGAAGACAAGGAAACACTTGACCCCTGTTTCAATACAGGGGTCAGTGTTGACATTGTGGAGGACTATAAATACCTTGGAGTCCACATTGACAATAAACTGGACTGGGCTAAAAACACCAAAGCACTTTACAGGAAGGGCCAGAGTCGTCTCTATTTTTGAGGCGACTGAGGTCCTTCAAGATCTGCCAGAAAATGCTGAGGATTTTCTACGAGTCTGTTGTGGCCAGTGCGATCCTCTATGCTGTGGCATGCTGGGGGGAGCAGGCTGAGGGTCGCAGATGCCAACAGACTCAATAAACTAATCCGTAAGGCCAGTAATGTTGTGGGGATGGAGCTGGACTCCCTCAAGGTGGTGTCGGAGAGGCGGATGTTGTCCAAAATAAAGACAATGTTGGATAACACCTCCCACCCACTCCATGACATGCTGGTCAGTCACAGGAGCACGTTCAGTGAGAGACTGAGAGTACCGAAAAGCACCACTGAACGACACAGGAAATCATTCCTGCCTGTGTCCATCTCCCTATACAACGCATCTGCTTAACACACTGTTTACTGCTACAACTACATGTTTCTTTCCAGCTATTTATTAATGTGTGACTTATGTATATATATATATATATATATATATATATATATATATATATATATATATATATATATATATATATATATATATATATATATATACACACACACACACACATATATATATATATTGTACTATTCTTAGTTAGCGTGTTGTCTGTTTTGTTAATATTGGTTTATAATGGAGCACTGTAACAAAAAAATAATTTCCCCCAGGGTTCAATAAAGTATTCTGTTTCTGATTCTGATTCTGATATCCCCAAAAATATTTTCAAAAAGGTAGGAGGGTTGGATTTTCTCCTGAAATGTGATTTTGATATTTGGAAGTTGCCTGTCAAACTGTCAGAATATCATAAGCAAGTCTTATCTTATTGGAAGATGGTTTTTGCCCATGACCTCACGCCCCATGGCTCCACCTTGTGGAATAACAGGACCATTACAATTAATAGGAAGTCATTCATTAAAGAATGGCATGGAAAAAAACATCTTTATAACAGATTTACTTGAGGAGAAGGGGCAGTTTCTCAAAATATGTGTTTTCAATGTTTTCAAAGTTTAACATTCAGTGTTCCCTTAGAGTATATAACAAAGTTTGTAATGTGATCCCTTTACTTCTGTTGAGTTTGATACAAAATCATTTATTCTAAAGAACAAATAAAGCTGCCCTCTTTACGGTTAAATCAGATTCCTGAAACTAATAATGAATAATAATGAAACACTATTAATGAATGTGTTTCATTTTTTGTACCAAGTAAGTCTTATGCATGTTAGTGTTACCAGAAAAGAAAATGTAAAATGTCATAAGAATATGGCCCATTTTTATTGTAAATGTTTATTTTTGTTTTTGTTGTTTTGTTTTTCCTATGTTTTTTGCTCAGATGTAATTGCACCAATGTTATCTCCCATTGAGAGTTTGTAAATTTGTGCAAAGACTTTAAAAACAAAACAAAAAAATGCTAAACCATCCTTAACTGAGCTTCTGTTGCTGGCGGACTATAATAACGGTGACACCTTGAAGTCAAGCGGGGGAATCAGAACAAAGGAAGACGAAGCAGAAGAGAAATGGCAACGACCAGCAAGAGAAAGAAATATGCGCAGCACCTATCACGGCCTAGTATTTTGGGTCATGTTGCCAAAGAGAGACCCAAGGGTGGTATTTATGCCAAGAAAAAGATGGCTATCCTGTTAGCTACAAGCAACATCCCATTCACGTTTGCAGATGTTTTCAACACGTCCATGAAGGATATGTTCCCGGATTCGGAGATCGCTCGCCAAGATCTCTAAGAGTTAGGGTTGCCATCCATCCCTTATAATACAGAGTCCTCCCGTATTTAAGATAAAGTCGTTAAATATTCTAATTAGTGTTGTTATTATTATTTCAAGTAAGCAGCAAGTGCAGTACAGTTAGTAGAAAACGCGTTTTCATTTCTGTGCACTTTGATAGGTGCCATTGCCCAGAATTGGACAAGGAGGTGATTAAACTGTGCCTAAACCAAC
The DNA here is from genome assembly GCF_013358895.1 of Oreochromis aureus. Classification (NCBI taxonomy): domain Eukaryota; kingdom Metazoa; phylum Chordata; class Actinopteri; order Cichliformes; family Cichlidae; genus Oreochromis; species Oreochromis aureus. Next base: position 15,081,908 of record NC_052942.1, on the reverse strand, counting down.
CCTTTGGTCTGATGTGTGATGAAAGCACAAACAGAAACACAGATAATGTATGTATTTTGTATTTATACTTCTCTTATAATGTAATTTGTGGCTGTCGTCAGTGAAAATTGCTCTCTAAATAAATATTATTTTAGAGCTATTCATGGTGACCTGAAACAAGTGTGTGGTTGGCAGAGCTGGTTTATTGTGGTGCTTTTCAGTGTTTCGGCAGGGTCTTGCACATGAGCACAACATTTCACAAACAGAAAACAAAGACTGAGAAATTGCTTTTCAACTTTTTTGGACAGATTAAACATCTTAGGCTACTAATAGATTATCAGTGCGTGAACTCACAGTTGCCTCCAACACAAAATCCTCCATTTTCCTCCATTTGCCCTAAGCTAACAGCCTTTCTAACAACAACTACAACCTCGCTGCAGTCCAAGATGCATGTGAGGATGAAGATATAGAAGAGATGGAACTTCAACAAAATATGGCAAGACCCACGGGCGACCACACTCCGTTACCAAGTCCCAATCCCAAAAAACTGAAAAGCAAAACTACTGGAAGCAGGTGGGCAATGAGAATATATATGAAGTCTTGCTAGCCTTCACAAAAAGATGTGAAGAAAGATTTGATTCACTTAACAAGACACTTTGAATGAAGCATCAAAGCAAACACAAAGGCAAACAAAGAAAACAAAGAGGAAATTGACAAGCTAAGGACAAAGATGGAGTCGCTGATGAAGGAAAACAAAGAGCTGAAGGAGAGCTGTCTGGAGAGCGCACGGTACATGCAGAAGATGGGACCTCAGGCCTGACAGAGAAAGAAAATGAGAATACATGTGAAACGGTGATAGGCATTCATAGACCTTGAAGGAATTAATATATTTGATACTGAACTAAAAAGACGTCAGTTCCCGGATGACACAGTAATGTTTTTGAAGGATTAATCAATGCTTGATAAAGCTTTGAATGGAATTTCAGTTTTTCTAAAGCTTCAGACCTGAATCTAAAGAAATGTTCACTTTATGATTGTTGGAAAAAGCATGAGGACGATTCCTGTGAAAAGTGACGTTAAATATTTAGGCGTTTATTTAAAAAAGATATCAAAAGTCAAAAAGCTAAAAGATAAAACTGATGGTATGTCCAAAACACTAAATCATTGGCTAATGAGAGATATTACAATTTTGGATGCAATCTATTATCAAAATCAGAGGGTGTCTCAAAGATGGTTTATCCAGCTTATTCATTATACATTACCCATAAAGTATTAAAAGATGAACTCCAATCAATCACTTCACTCAATGGCTGGAGTATTTAAAATAAACTGGATAAAAGCCTTCCTCTCAAAACCTGACTCCATATCGTTCCAAGGTGATCAGCAACACAGGGGCACCACAGGGACTTTCCTCTCCCCTTCCTCTTCACCCTCTACACCACAGACTTCAGCCACTGCACAGAGACCTGCTATCTTCAGAAGTTTTCTGACGACTCAGCGGTGGTTGGATGCATCAGCAGGGATGATGAGATGGAGTACCAGGCTGTGGTCGACTCCTTTGTCACGTGGTGTGAGCAGAATCATCTGCAGCTCAATGTGGCAAAGACCAAGGAACTGATCGTGGACTTCAGGAAGACAAGGAAACACTTGACCCCTGTTTCAATACAGGGGTCAGTGTTGACATTGTGGAGGACTATAAATACCTTGGAGTCCACATTGACAATAAACTGGACTGGGCTAAAAACACCAAAGCACTTTACAGGAAGGGCCAGAGTCGTCTCTATTTTTTTGAGGCGACTGAGGTCCTTCAAGATCTGCCAGAAAATGCTGAGGATTTTCTACGAGTCTGTTGTGGCCAGTGCGATCCTCTATGCTGTGGCATGCTGGGGAGCAGGCTGAGGGTCGCAGATGCCAACAGACTCAATAAACTAATCCGTAAGGCCAGTAATGTTGTGGGGATGGAGCTGGACTCCCTCAAGGTGGTGTCGGAGAGGCGGATGTTGTCCAAAATAAAGACAATGTTGGATAACACCTCCCACCCACTCCATGACATGCTGGTCAGTCACAGGAGCACGTTCAGTGAGAGACTGAGAGTACCGAAAAGCACCACTGAACGACACAGGAAATCATTCCTGCCTGTGTCCATCTCCCTATACAACGCATCTGCTTAACACACTGTTTACTGCTACAACTACATGTTTCTTTCCAGCTATTTATTAATGTGTGACTTATGTATGTATATATATATATATATATATATATATATATATACACACACACACACACACACACACATATATATATATTGTACTATTCTTAGTTAGCGTGTTGTCTGTTTTGTTAATATTGGTTTATAATGGAGCACTGTAACAAAAAATAATTTCCCCAGGGTTCAATAAAGTATTCTGTTTCTGATTCTGATTCTGATATCCCCAAAAATATTTTCAAAAAGGTAGGAGGGGTTGGATTTTCTCCTGAAATGTGATTTTGATATTTGGAAGTTGCCTGTCAAACTGTCAGAATATCATAAGCAAGTCTTATCTTATTGGAAGATGGTTTTTGCCCATGACCTCACGCCCCATGGCTCCACCTTGTGGAATAACAGGACCATTACAATTAATAGGAAGTCATTCATTAAAGAATGGCATGGAAAAAAACATCTTTATAACAGATTTACTTGAGGAGAAGGGGCAGTTTCTCAAAATATGTGTTTTCAATGTTTTCAAAGTTTAACATTCAGTGTTCCTTTAGAGTATATAACAAAGTTTGTAATGTGATCCCTTTACTTCTGTTGAGTTTGATACAAAATCATTTATTCTAAAGAACAAATAAAGCTGCCCTCTTTACGGTTAAATCAGATTCCTGAAACTAATAATGAATAATAATGAAACACTATTAATGAATGTGTTTCATTTTTTGTACCAAGTAAGTCTTATGCATGTTAGTGTTACCAGAAAAGAAAATGTAAAATGTCATAAGAATATGGCCCATTTTTATTGTAAATGTTTATTTTTTTTTGTTGTTTTTTTTTTTTCCCTATGTTTTTGCTCAGATGTAATTGCACCAATGTTATCTCCCATTGAGAGTTTGTAAATTTGTGCAAAGACTTTAAAAAACAAAACAAAAAAAATGCTAAACCATCCTTAACTGAGCTTCTGTTGCTGGCCGGACTATAATAACGGTGACACCTTGAAGTCAAGCGCGGGAATCAGAACAAAGGAAGACGAAGCAGAAGAGAAATGGCAACGACCAGCAAGAGAAAGAAATATGCGTGCAGCACCTATCACGGCCTAGTATTTTGGGTCATGTTGCCAAAGAGAGACCCAAGGGTGGTATTTATGCCAAGAAAAAGATGGCTATCCTGTTAGCTACAAGCAACATCCCATTCACGTTTGCAGATGTTTTCAACACGTCCATGAAGGATATGTTCCCGGATTCGGAGATCGCTCGCCAAGATCTCTAAGAGTTAGGGTTGCCATCCATCCCTTATAATACAGAGTCCTCCGTATTTAAGATAAAGTCGTTAAATATTCTAATTAGTGTTGTTATTATTATTTCAAGTAAGCAGCAAGTGCAGTACAGTTAGTAGAAAACGGCGTTTTCATTTCTGTGCACTTTGATAGGTGCCATTGCCCAGAATTGGACAAGGAGGTGATTAAACTGTGCCTAAACCAACCCTTTGGTCTGATGTGTGATGAAAGCACAAACAGAAACACAGATAATGTATGTATTTTGTATTTATACTTCTCTTATAATGTAATTTGTGGCTGTCGTCAGTGAAAATTGCTCTCTAAATAAATATTATTTTAGAGCTATTCATGGTGACCTGAAACAAGTGTGTGGTTGGCAGAGCTGGTTTATTGTGGTGCTTTTCAGTGTTTCGGCAGGGTCTTGCACATGAGCACAACATTTCACAAACAGAAAACAAAGACTGAGAAATTGCTTTTCAACTTTTTTGGACAGATTAAACATCTTAGGCTACTAATAGATTATCAGTGCGTGAACTCACAGTTGCCTCCAACACAAAATCCTCCATTTTCCTCCATTTGCCCTAAGCTAACAGCCTTTCTAACAACAACTACAACCTCGCTGCAGTCCAAGATGCATGTGAGGATGAAGATATAGAAGAGATGGAACTTCAACAAAATATGGCAAGACCCACGGGCGACCACACTCCGTTACCAAGTCCCAATCCCAAAAAACTGAAAAGCAAAACTACTGGAAGCAGGTGGGCAATGAGAATATATATGAAGTCTTGCTAGCCTTCACAAAAGATGTGAAGAAAGATTTGATTCACTTAACAAGACACTTTGAATGAAGCATCAAAGCAAACACAAAGGCAAACAAAGAAAACAAAGAGGAAATTGACAAGCTAAGGACAAAGATGGAGTCGCTGATGAAGGAAAACAAAGAGCTGAAGGAGAGCTGTCTGGAGAGCGCACGGTACCGCAGAAGATGGGACCTCAGGCCTGACAGAGAAAGAAAATGAGAATACATGTGAAACGGTGATAGGCATTCATAGACCTTGAAGGAATTAATATATTTGATACTGAACTAAAAAGACGCGTCAGTTCCCGGATGACACAGTAATGTTTTTTTTGAAGGATTAATCAATGCTTGATAAAGCTTTGAATGGAATTTCAGTTTTTTCTAAAGCTTCAGACCTGAATCTAAAGAAATGTTCACTTTATGATTGTTGGAAAAAAGCATGAGGACGATTCCTGTGAAAAGTGACGTTAAATATTTAGGCGTTTATTTAAAAAAGATATCAAAAGTCAAAAAAGCTAAAAGATAAAACTGATGGTATGTCCAAAACACTAAATCATTGGCTAATGAGAGATATTACAATTTTTGGATGCAATCTATTATCAAAATCAGAGGGTGTCTCAAAGATGGTTTATCCAGCTTATTCATTATACATTACCCATAAAAGTATTAAAAGATGAACTCCAATCAATCACTTCACTCAATGGCTGGAGTATTTACAGTTTTTCTGATTGCTTAAGCACATTTTTTGTAACTATTGGCTATTTTTGCAAAACTCTACACACAAATAAGAAAACCTGTCACCCAATTATCAAAACATTGTAGTTCTCTTGCAAAAGCGAACACAGCTAGATTAACCCTTCACACCTTCGTAAAAATGGTGTTTTCGTATCAAACAGTACACACAAGCCATCATCTACTAAGCACACAATGCGCCAACTGCATACTGATGGTATGAATACAAAACACATCTGGCTTTTGCTTTCTCTGTGTACAGATGTCAATTTGAGGTCACACTTTTGTCATAGTGTCATGTAAACATACAAGGATCCAAACTTCAAGTATTGGTGTTTATTCACACTCATCAAAACCAAGACAAAGTCAGAACACAAAATAGGAATTTCACAAAAAAAGGAAAAAAAAGACAATCAGCCTACATCATGTCGTCTTTTTCTGGGTCCGCCACAAAATTTCGTCCACATGGCATGCGATATCCTCCAGTCCAAGGCACCGGGAAAATATCTCCTTGAATGCCGTATCCAGGCCTGACATGATGCCTGGTCAATATCTCCACATGCCTCCTCCATTGCCTGTAAAAGGGCTACCTGTTGATGAGGATGACGGTCGTTCACTTTCCAGCGCCAGGCAGAGAAGAACTCCTCGATGGGATTTAAGAATGGAGAGTATGAAGGAGGTTGAGTGCCATGAAGGATGGGTGGTCTGTAAACCAGTTGCGGACCAAAGCAGCCCTATGGAAACTAACATTGTCCCATATGATGACATATCGGGTCTGCTCTGGTCTCTGAACAGTGAGCATGTCATGCAAGGTGTCCAGGAATGCAATAATGTGTGCAGTGTTGTATGGGCCTATGGTTGCATGATGGTGAACAACACCATTTTGGCTTATAGCTGCACACATGGTTATGTTACCACCACGTTGTCCTGGGACATTGATGATGGCACGGTGTCCAATAATGTTCCTGCCACGTCTCCTGGTTTTAGTGCCAGCTGAGCTACCTCCAGATCAATGCCAGTAAAACCAAGGAGCTGGTGGTAGACTTCATGAGCACAAACATCCTCCACTGCAACCACTGAACATCCAAGGTATGGACATCGAGGCTGTGGACAGCTACAGGTACCTTGGTGTTCATCTGAACAACAAACTGGACTGGACTCATAACTCAGACGCCCTCTACAGGAAAGGGCAGAGCAGACTGTACCTGCTGCGGAGACTCAGGTCGTTTGGAGTAGAGGGCCCACTCCTGAAGACCTTCTATGACTCTGTGGTGGCCTCAGCCATCTTTTATGGTGTGGTCTGCTGGGCGGCAGCATCTCTGCTGGGGACAGGAAGAGACTGAACAGGCTGATCCGCAGGGCCAGCTCTGTTCTAGGATGCCCTCTGGACCCAGTGGAGGTGGTGAGTGACAGGAGAATGGTGGCTAAGCTGTCATCCCTGTTGGACAACATCTCCCACCCCATGCATGAGACTGTGACAGCACTGAGCAGCTCCTTCAGTGGGAGACTGCGGCACCCACAGTGTGGGACGGAGAGATTTCGCAGGTCTTTCCTCCCCACTGCTGTCAGACTCCACAACAAAGACTTTAACTGATCAAACACACACATCCACACATGTGCAATAACACTAATGTGCAATAATCTTTTCTGGCATCGTTGTATTTTTACTCAGTTGTATATAACATTTGTATTCTATTTTTATCTTATTGTATATTTTATTCTATTTTATTCTACTGTATATTGTATTTTATTTTATTCTATTCTGTACAGTTGTGTACTGTATTTATTCTTATTTTATTTTATTCTAATTTTTGCTTCATAACTTTTGCACTGTCCACTTCCTGCTGTGACAAAACAAATTTCCCACGTGTGGGACTAATAAAGGTTATCTTATCTTATCTTATCTTATCTGAGGTTAAAACTGGCCTCATCCACAAAAAGTAGCTCATGTCCCATTGCATCTGCTTCTAGTTCCATCACTCTCTGGACAAGACAAAACAAATGCAACACATCAGGCCCATGCACAGCACTACAGTATGCACTTCCAAATTCAGAACCAATGACACTGGCTTACCTGCACATAGTCATATCGCAGTTGCTTTACACGTTCTGTGTTTCTCTCGAAAGGAACTCTGTAAATTTGCTTCATTCTTATTCTGTGGCGCGCAGCAGTACGACTTAGTGCAGAAATGCTTGCACTGTGTACATTTTGAAAGATGGTGTCATTATCAATTGTGCGCTGCTGCTGTATTTCACGCAGTCTTATTGCATTATTGGCAATCACCATGTTCACTATATGGGTCTCTTGCTCTGGAGTGAACATTCTGCCTCTGCCCCCAACAGCTGGACGTCTAGCAATTCTGTGAAGTAACAATTTCAGTATTTTTGCATGTATGGTAGTGTTGTGTTTCTCATTAGAGTATGGCAGTGCTACAAAGTACTTACCGATTCTCATTTGGAAATGTCCTAATGATGCCTGCTTGTAGCTGCTCAGTTTAGGCTGAACCCGTTGGCCAGCTTCCCTCAGGGTCATCCCATGGTTGATGACATGGTCCACTATTGTAGCTCTGATGTCATCAGTTATTCTGTTTCTTACTCTTCTTACCCTTCCTCTTTCCCCTCCTCGTCCTCTTCTTGCTCCTCCACGTCCTCTTCCTCCAACTTCTTCACCTCCACGTCCTCTCCCTCGGCCTCCTCTGATTCTCACTCTTGCTGCTCCTTCCATTGTACTCCACATAGACAGCTTACCTGTGGCCTGTTTATAGTGCTTAGGCTGATTGCAAAGTGGACTAATTATCTAAGACAGTTTTCACATGTGAAAGTGTGCCAGACAGTTGGCAAAATAGTGTTAATGATAGCCATACATGTGTATAATTTTGCTAGGAGTGTGTTGGGAATGTGGTAATTGAGTGTAAGCAGTGAGTTGTGTTTAAAGTTCTGCAAAAAGAGTGTTGTGCAGTGAATTGTGCCTACAGTTTTGCAGAGTGTGTGTTACAAAATGGCAAACTGAGTGCAAAGCAGTGTTTGTGCTTTTAGTTTTGCAAACTCAGTGAGTGGTTTTGTATTAATAGTTTTAGAAATTGTGCTATAAGAATCACAGTTAGGGTTTAAGCATTCAGAAAAAAAACTGTAAAATAAACTGGATAAAAGCCTTCCTCTCAAAACCTGACTCCATATCGTTCCATATCCCCAAAAATGTTTTCAAAAAGGTGGGAGGGTTGGATTTTCTCCTGAAATGTGATTTTGATATTTGGAAGTTGCTTGTCAAACTGTCAGAATATCATAAGCAAGTCTTATCTTATTGGAAGATGGTTTTTGCCCATGACCTCACGCCCCATGGCTCCACCTTGTGGAATAACAGGACCATTACAATTAATAGGAAGTTGTCCCTCCATAAATCTGAGCGTACACACTTTCTGTCTGTCCTAGTCTTCCATCCACCAGCTGTTAGGGTTAAATACCTAACAGCTTTACTTTAATAAAGAGGCAGAGATTAAAAAAATAAACCCTTTAATAATAAAAATAAAATTTTGTTTTAAAGTCTATATCTTCAGGCAGCGGCTCTTGCATGAATCCTCCGTTGTATGTGTGCAACAGCAGCACTGAGCTCTCTCCGAGTGATGACTTTCAACCTGTTTGACTTGGACAGCCGAGAAGCCTCCGAGCCTACAAGCCTGAGCAGGACCAGTCTGGGGACACCATGCCTCCTGGTCAGAAACTCAGGACTTCTCAGTCCAACAGGACTAACCTGCAGAAGAACACCAAGAAAGAAGTGCATGTGAAACCAGTCCCTCATCACATAGGAACATGTACAGGCCAGATGGAGATGTAGTTTTAATGTTAAAGTCATTAAAGATTAAAGAGCACAAACAATTATAGTGTGCGTTCTAACCTCTTTATGAGCTCTGTAGATGAGAGTGGAGTAAGCATGAATCCTCTTTTTGGTGCGTGGAGGGATCCTACGCGTTACATGAACAGTCACTTTCATGTTTGCTGTGTCAAGTTCCTTGAAGGAAAAAAAAAAAAAAAGTCATGAAGAGAAATCACCCAGTGAGACTTGCAGAATCTCTTTTATAAGGCCACTGGTGATGAAAGCAAAAGGGCGCACAGGGAGTGAAACTCGTACTCTAATCAGCACAAATTGGAAACAGCTTAGCTTGATTAGGCTTAATTATTTTTACCCACCTGGCTTTAAAACCCTGAGTGGGAGGAGGGAGAAATGCCACGCTCAAACAAAACACCCCCACTAATATCTGGTTAACCATTTGCCAGTTGCAGCTTGACCAGATGCGTTTGGTTGCCATCAACAAGCTTCAACAATGCTGCATAATTTTGGCTCGATATTTGACCACTCTTCTCGGCTGAAATAGTGGAGTTAATTTAAATTGGTTGGTTTCCTGTCACGGATCCAGCTTTTAAGCATAGTCCACAAATTTTCAAAAGGATTGAAGGAAGACCGCTCTAGAAGCTTAATGTTAGCTTGCATTATTCATTTCAAAACCAGTTTTTATGTGTGTTTGGGTAATTGTCCTGTTGGAATACCCAGTTGTGTCTAGCTGTTGATTTCACTATCTGTGACCACATCCTCATTTTAGTTTTGACAGCATTTCTAATAGATAATGGAAGATGGCTTGAGCATGAATTGAGGCTGCAGTTTGGGGAACTGTTTTGCCTCAGAGGGAACTGGTGGTGGCTCCTGAGCCAGGCAGATCCCCATGTACTAATGACAAGTATATAAATTGAAAAAGGAAGGGAGGGTCAGGCACACAAAATGCAGCTTGTAGTGTCTGGGGGCCATATTTAGCAGAGAACCAGAAGGGAGGTGTATGGAGATGTGGTCCCAGTCCTGAAATTCAGATAAATTTATCTCTAATTGAGGTGAAGTTGACAAAGTTGGAAGTAGTCCTTCTTCTTCATTATTCCAAAATAGCTTCAGAGTATGATGCTACCACCACCATGCTTGACAGTTGGAGCAGTTTTCTGTAAAACATGTTCGAAAGGGGTTCAAATCCATCATCTGTCTCGGCCTTTCTATGTGGCGTTTGTATGTTGTCCTGGTGTTTGCGTGAGTTCTGAGTACTCTGGCTTGCAAATTAGTGGCTTAAGTTGATAGGTTAATCTAAATTGCCTACAGGTGTTATGTGTGTGTGTGAATGGTCTTCTGTCTCTGTGTATCAGATGGGTGAGCTGTCCAGGGTGTACCCCACCTTGCCTTGTGGCAGATGGGATAGACTCTAGCCCCCCAGAAAATCCAAAATAATTCTGAGCTTGTGCACCCAATTCCTGTTTTTTCTTCTTTTTTTTTAACAACCATTAGAGACATACGCTGAGCAATCATTCCTGGAAAAACAACTTTTTATGATTTGAAGAAATCATAAAAAGCCTCAAATTACCATGACATCTTTTGACCACATATTTTATGCATTTAACTATGTATATTTAAATTAAATGCTACTTTTAACTGTTCTTTACTTTCTCTGATTTTGAAATCAAGATATACTGGAGATACATTTACTTGAGTACTGGACTAAAATACTGAATCTGCACTACAGTACTGTAATATAGACCCGGTATACATAAATAATAAACAACAAGGGAAGTTTATGTCTATTTGTTTTTTTTTCTGCTGGTATATTTTTCTCAGATTATACGTAAAAAGTAGTCTAAATACTGTCAACATTTACACAATACACCAACTGTATATTCTTTACAGTGATGATAGAATAGAATAGAATAGAATTCAACTTTATTGTCATTGCACATGCACAGGTACAGGGCAACGAAATGCAGTTTGCATCCATCCAGAAGTGCGTTAGTGATATAGATATATTACAATATATATTAGCAATAATATAGATATGTAAGTATATTACAGAAATGGGTCTATTATGGTATGTTATAATGTACACGGTATGAAGTATGTTGTGAATATTCTATAACTATAGGTATGTACAGGCTGTAGTGAGTACAAGCTATGTACAGGATATGAACAGGATATAAATATGAAAAACTATACAGAATATGAAATAAATAACTTTACAGAAATCTGAGTTATACAGTTATACAGAAATGGGAACTATGCAAGTTGTAAACAGTTGTAGGATTAAAAATTAAAAATTATTGTATGTACAGAATGATTATTTACACAGAACTATACAGTAGTGCAGTTAAGATAAGTGAGGGTGTGGATAATTTCTACAGAGGCTATATAAAGTGCTAGTGGTTGTGAGTGGTGGTTCAGTCCATGTTATTGGACTTTAATGGCAAAGAACAATGCATGAATTACATTTTAAGTAATGTGCAAAAGTACAGTTCTGTGGTACTCAACGAGTGTTTTCATTTAATGCTGCTTTAAAATCGAGGGAAATAAAGGGAAACTAGCTGAATGCATTTAATAGCTAGATACTTTAAACTATTTACTTTTTGTATATAAAATATAAACCCCCAAAAACCCAACAGTACATGTAATAAATCTAATGTTTATGAAACAAGCCATATAAACTAGCAGGATACTCGGTCAGTTTTCCCCATTTCTAAATAAAGTGAATACGCTTAAGGCTTAAAGCCTTGGAGTGGAAGGAACGAAAGTGATCTGGCGCCCCCTGTCGGCGAGCAGGGAAACAACAAGAACACAATGTTTTTGTTTTTTTTACAGATTGGATGTACAATCGCTCACAGACGTTTCTGCCCTCCAGCCTCTCTGTGTTTGTGAGACCTCACGTCCTGTCCTCTGCGAGCCCTGACTCGTCTTATTAGGCACTTTGACCGGGCCGTGTGGTCGTGTGTGCCTGAAAATTTATGCTGCTAGCTTAATGTTACATGTTGATATTGTCAAAAAACAGCTGGATGCTACCCGGCTAGCGAGCGCTAGCAGAGCAGCCTCTGCGGGGATCGAGTCGGCGAAACAGGACTGGGAGGATGGGTCGCTGCCTGGTAAGACAGCCTACCTAAGTTATTAAGCGAGAGCCGGTGGTGTTCGAAGCTTCGTTTACAAACAAGCAAATACCGAGTTTTAAGCGGTCGCTGAGACTTAAACTGTTGTTGTGTGTGCAGTGATCAGAGAGGATGAGGAGTCGCAGTAACTCAGGAGTGCGGCTGGACGGCTATGCCCGGCTGGTCCAGGAGACTATCCTGTGCCATCAGGTGAGTCCAGACATACACCAGAGACGAGGCAGCGCAGTAAAGCTGGAGCACTTCCGCAAAGGTGGATTTTCGTTTTAGGCAGGAAAAGGGAGTGAGGGCCACTTTTTCGCAATGTTATTGAGAAACGTTTGAATGAAGCAATAATTCAAGATCTAAATGTGGAAGCACTTATTTCAAAATGAAGTATGTTGCATACTGTGATTACAGTTATTGATGCGTCACTACCTGTGTACTAGTTTAGATGTTGCAGAATGTACGTGGTTGTATATGAAATACTGTCATACATTATTTTGGACACTATAGTCCATTTGAACGTTTAAGTCATGCAAACTTCAAACGAGACAACACCAGGACCCAGTGTTATGGATTTCAGTTATGCACATATCCTTGATTTCTCCTTCAGAAGCATGCTAGGTATGGACATGTTTTGTAGCCCATATAGGTTAGGGTTCAGCCAAAAGTGAGCTGCACAGAAATAAACAAAGTGTGGGCAAAGTTCAGGCACTGGAACAGGCTGAGGACTGGAAAGCTATGTACTGTTATCTACTGGCTCTTGAGCTCACATGAGGCACCATCAACAGCTGTTTATGCTAAACTGTGACCCAGAGAGTACTCAGCTGATAGGAAATGGCATCAGCTTTCCACGCATAGCATGTACTGACATGTCGGGGTATATGTTTCGTGAGAGAGGAGGGGTGACACAATGATGTCTCAGGCTCCTCCAAATATAAACTGCAACTGCTGTATTATTATTACTGGGCACACATTAACTTTTAGTAACTTTCAGTGAAAGGATTCTGATACTTTTTAACAATTTCAGTTTGAATTGTAACCAGCGGGACCATGCTTCCATTCATTTTCAGCTCTGCTCATAGGAGATCACAATAACACATATAAGAATAATAGCTATGATTCTGTGATAGGTGAAGAAGAATCACGCCTCGTTGGCTTAAAGTGTGTATTGGGTCCTGTCTGTGTGTTGTAGTCGTTGGTGGAGTGTTCAGCTGCTAGCTAAAAAGCTGCAGCTGTGTATCTGTCGTGGATCTTTCACACATGGATTATAGAAAAAAGCTCCTGCTCCTTCAAGCTTGACCGAAATTTGCACCAGCCCACATGGACAAATCAAATACTCTCTGGAGAAAAATGTTGTGGTCAGATGAGACAAAGATTGAGCTGTTTGGACACAATGGCAAAATGTATGTTTGGGAGAGTAAAGCTGAGGCTTTCAAACCTAAGAACACTTTACAAACTGTCAAGCGTGGTGGTAGCATCATGCTCTGTAGCTATAATGCTGCTTATGATACTGGTGCATTGCACAAAGTGGATGGAATAATGAAGGATGACTATCTTCAAAATTTTCAGCTTCACGTCAGATCAACAGCTAGAAAGTTGAAACTTGGACACTGTTGGGTTTTCCAAGAGGACAATGATCCCAAACACACCAGAATTGGTTTTGGAATGGAGCTTCTGTAATGGGCTTCCCAAAAAACCTGACCTCAGAAATGTTAAAGATTTGTGTTCGTGGTACAATCATTCAACTCTGAAAAAACCCAACCTAAATCACAATTATGATCACATTCAGGCTCATGATGAGTGCAGGTAAACTATTGACCACAACTGTATCCTTCATACCACCCCTGTCTTTACTATTGGTTAACATGTCACATGTGTCTTGGTTTCAGAACCCAGTGACAGGACTTCTTCCTGCCAGTGCGCAGAAGAAGGACGCCTGGGTGAGGGATAATGTCTACAGTGTCCTGGCGGTGTGGGGGCTGGGTATGGCCTACCGGAAGAATGCAGACCGCGATGAAGACAAGGCCAAAGCTTACGAACTGGAGCAGGTGTGTTTGCAACATAAATAGAGTGAGTAAAAAAGGGGCCTGTGCATTCTTTCAGTTATGACGGGTTAAATATTTGAGGATAGCAAAACTTAGGAAAACTTTAATGAATGTGGGCTTTAGTTAAGCTAAAGTATCACATTAGCTCAACAGAAAATATTGTTTTACTCTTAAATAGCTTGAAAGGGAATATAAAAGAATCACATTTGTTTTGGTCAGCACTGCGATCGTAATGTTTTAGTAGGCTTTAGGAAAAAAGAGGATTAAAGAAAGAGGAAAGGATTATTTCACTCTGGCATAACATGCACTGAACATGCACAGGCTTTCACCCATACATGCAAACCTACAGTGGATGTACTGAGTGCCATCAATAAACAAGTACCACTCTGCCCCTAATTATAGAGTAAGGTGTTATAATATCTAACTTTAAAATCAGGCCAGCACTGATAAAAGCTCCTGATTGAGATTCACTAAAAGAATTGCTAAAAAATTATCTAATGTGTATGAAAAAACCCCCAATTCATAGTTCTGTTAGAAATTATTAAGTACATTTTTAGCTCTTGTAACTTTGAGTCATTGTTTAATAGTCCAAGCTGATAAATTTGCTAACCTGTTTGATAAAATACAGCATATTGCAAAAGTCTCGAGCCGCCCTCCACAAGTTCTTGTGGGAAATGTGAGAATAAATACATAGAGCCACAAGAGATTATTGTAGCTGTTTCCTTTCTAGCTTGCTAGAAATAGAAAGTAAATTGCATCACGGTGAGATTTTTGCCGTTTACTGATAGAGCTGTTTTTGTTTGCTGGCAGAGTGTCGTGAAACTGATGCAGGGGCTTCTGCAGTGCATGATGAGACAGGTAAGATATACCCTGGGTTTGAGTATTGGACTGCTGGGTAAACAAAACAAACAACTTGATGACGTCGCTTTTACTGTGAAATTATTGACGTTGCTGATTAGCTTATGAGGAAACTCATTATAAACTTAGCTAAAGCTATAGACAAGAAACAATGAGTCTTTGGTCATGTGTCTCCAGGTGGCCAAGGTGGAGAAGTTCAAACACACCCAGAGTACAAAGGATTGCTTGCATGCCAAATATGATACTCCCACTTGTGCCACAGTGGTCAGGGATGATCAGTGGGGTCATCTCCAGGTGGACGCCACCTCGATTTACCTGCTGATGCTGGCACAGATGACAGCCTCAGGTACAATAGTGATGCAGACTGCTTTTTTTTAATGTATATATATAATTTTTGCCTTTTCTTTGCCTTGGTGTTGTAACATCATATTATTAAAGAATGAGTTTTCCTTTGTTAAAACAGCTACTGAACACTGAACATGAGTTGTTATCTCATCCCGCAGGTCTTCGTATCATTTCCAACCTGGACGAGGTAGCCTTCGTCCAAAACTTGGTCTTCTACATAGAGGCTGCCTACAAAGTAGCGGTGGGTAATATTTTTAGAGGTCTTGATTGGGTATGTGGTGTCTGGAGTGTGACATATGAGTAGTTAAATGAAAAGACACAGAATAAAAGCTGCTCCCAAAATATGTGCATGTCGAGTCTTCTACTGTAACACGTCCAGATGTTTGGAAACACTTCTGGGTTTTGGACTGACTTCAGGGTAGTGTATCCACAGGTTTTTGAAACAATGAATGAAAGAAGAATTAGTAGTAAAAAGTCAGAGGTTTGTTTGTTGTTGTTTTTTTTGTTTCTGTTATCATAGTTGAATGATAAATCAGTGGAATAGGCTTTTCAGTGCCATGATGAGTTTCAGTCCTGGACAGTTGCCTAAAGAAATGAAGCCATGACCATTTTTACCACTGCAGGACTATGGAATGTGGGAACGAGGTGACAAGACTAACCAGGGCATTCCTGAGCTCAATGCCAGCTCTGTAGGAATGGCTAAGGTACAAAGGCTACGTGTTATTTAATAATTATCAGCATTTATGATACACTGTACTGTCCATTCATGGATATAGGGATTAATCTGCGTATGCACGTTGCAGGCAGCGCTTGAGGCTATAGATGAGCTGGATCTGTTTGGTGCTCACGGAGGGCCGAAGTCAGTCATCCATGTGTTGCCTGATGAAGTCGAACACTGTCAGGTATCATTTTTAATTAGCCCTTAGCTATGGTAGCATCACCTCTGTTTGTCCTTCTTGTATTCAGCGTGCTGTTTTTCCCCTTCAGTCTATTCTGTGCTCCATGCTGCCAAGAGCTTCAACTTCAAAGGAAGTAGATGCTGGTCTTCTGTCCATCACTTCTTTCCCTGCGTTTGCTGTGGAGGATGCTGACCTGGTGGCTGTGACGAAGTCAGAGATCATAAGCAAACTGCAGGTGAAGTCAAAGCATAAGCAAGCTGGACATTTCTGCCAAGGAAAAGTATGTAGTTTGGTATTTTGACCTGCGCTCTTTAAATTCTACTCTTTGCTTTATTTCAGGGTCGCTATGGCTGCTGTCGCTTTATCAGGGACGGATATCGTTGTCCCAAAGAGGTGATATATTCTAGTATTAAGGCTCATGGGACATGTAAATGCATTACAGCAGTGAACCCAGGGATGAGGTGCTCTTTTTTAGTGAAGAGTATAGATTTTTATGTTTTTTGCAGGAAAGCTTATGTAAGCTCTTGATCTTTCTCGCTAGGATCCATCTCGGCTGCATTATGATCCTGCTGAGCTGAAGCTATTTGAAAATATCGAGTGTGAGTGGCCTGTGTTTTGGACTTACCTCATCCTGGATGGTATTTTTGCTGGTGATCAAGTTCAGGTAAAGCAACCAAATACACTGGTTCATATGCACTTTCTGCTGTACTCACACAATCATTGAGTCACTTTGGATATGGCTTTTTAACAATAACAACAAATTTGCTTTTCACAGGTGCAAGAGTACCGTGAAGCACTGGAGGGTGTTTTAATCAGAGGAAGAATGGCATTAAGTTGGTGCCTGAACTTTATTCTGTTCCTCCTGACAAGGTATCCTAGACTCAGGAAAGCACAACATACAGTTAGTGCCATAAATTTGGACAGTGATGCATTTTTAAAAATAATTTTACCTCTGAACACCACCATAGTATGGGTTATATTTTAAAATGAATGTGGTTTTTAAGAGTATTAACGAAAATATTGCATTAGCTATGTAGGAATTACAGCCATTTGTAAACATAGTCCCACATTTTGACAGATATATGCACCCGTTCTCATAGTAAGGGCTACATTATTGTGGCATGGTCTGACTTAATCCACCTTTCATTGCTTTATGTTTTGTTCGACTTGTAATTTTTTCAAGTGGTCTTGAGCAGTAATTCTCTAAGCTTTCTGAAGATCTTTCGAAGTTTGTCTTTGGTCATTGGCGTCCTCTTTTTCACTCCAGTCCTCATACTTGACCATTTTCAGAGAAATGCTTTTCATGGTTTGTTGTTACTGACCTGTGAATCATTCTGGCATAAAACGGCAAATAACTCAAGGGATGAACCAGTGTTGTATCAACACATAACAGACAAAAGATAAATTATATCTTGAAGCATTTTGTTACTATCTGGGGAGGACAAAAGAAGCTTATTACAAATGTGCAAACTCTTTTTTTGTCTACTACATTTCTTTGGCATATATTTCAGTTAAATCACTGCACCTATTTCCCATTTTCCTAGTGAAATATACGAACTGAGGGGGGACTCAAGATTGTGCTGTAAATTAGTCTAAAGAAACTTAATAGAAGATACGAAATTGAGTCTTTCATGAAGAATACTTTCAAAATGTCTGTTGTAATATGACACATATGACATAGGAGCAGCTTTTACATGTGCAATGCTATTGTAGTGTATTATTTTATGTTTTTTCAGTATCAAGTTTAACCATAATTAGTTGCAGTGTCTTCTAAAAATTAAAAGGTAAAAAAAACAGTTGTGTCAAAAAAATTAGTTTTATTTATTATTTTTTTATTTATATATTTACTATTTGTTTTATTCTTGTTTCACAAAATAGTTTGTAGAAGTCATTAAACTTTGTTTAACGACAAATTTTAAACAAGTGAAAAATTAATTAACCACAGCAATTAGCTAATTAGTGTACATTAGCATATTAGCATTTGCTAATTAGCTAATTGCTGTGGTTAATACTCTTTGCCCTGTTTTTGTCATCACTTATATTCTATAAAATTGTAGTTTTGTTCACCTAAGGGTTTTTTTTTGCAAATTTTACTCATACATTGTCAATCTGTTGTTCTGTTTACCTGGACTGTTTCAGTGTATATATCTGTTTATTAAGCTACCACCTCTTGCAGGTTGAGGAGGAGTATAGCAATCCTCACTCAGTAGACAGGGTAGCCATGGGCCAGCTGCCACACATGTGGGGACAGTCACTCTACATCTTGGGGTCCCTTGTGGCTGAGGTAGGTCCTGAGCTATACACCTTAAATGATAGCTAGCCACAAGGCAACTGTTTGTTATTACTGTGTTTATTGCAGATATTTAGATAATGTCACAAATTAGTAATGATGCTGTAGTTGTATTGTAAGTAATGATGATGAGAATACTTCTAGTAGATGTTACTAACAGAAATTCAATACATAAAACCCACCTTGCTTTTATTACTTATAAGCATTCAACGAATGTTATAAATCTTCTGCTTCGTCTTGCCTTTTCTTTTTCGGATTAAGGGTTTTTAGCACCAGGAGAGAGAGATCCGCTCAACAGGAGATTCTCTACAAGCTTCAAACCAGATGTGGTGGTACAAGGTTGGTGATTAATTTGTAGGAAACAATTAATATGGGCTGAGAGTTAAAGTCAGATATTAACTAAACACTGCTTTGAAAATAGAGGGACTTTCAGCTTCAGTACCAAATGTCACATTTCTGAGATTAGTCATTTCTGATGTTCTGATGTCAGCATATTCTTTTGTACACACCAATGTCAACACCAATTCATACAAGCACCTTTTTATGCTTAAATGCTTTTTATCTAACATTCACACTCCAGTAAAGACATCAGAGAGCAACTTGGGTTTAGTAACTTGCCCAAGGATATTTGGCATCCAGACTGGAGCAGCCAGGTATTGAACTACCAACCTTTTAATATCTAAATTGCTTTTTATACATTTTCTTTTTCTAGTTTGTGTTCTAGCAGAGTCGGAGGAGATCCAGGAGTTGTTGAGAGATCTGGGGATCGAGGTACAGACAATGGCAGAAGTTCTGCCCATCAGGGTCATGCCAGCTCGCATCCTGAGCCATGTCTATGTTAGACTGGGTAAACAAGCACTCTTTTCCTTACAGTGTACAGCTGTGCATGTGAGTTCATATTAAAATAAATAAGAGTACCATCTGGTGTCTCTGCCACAGGGAACAGCAAGAAGCTGAATCTGAGTGGGCGGCCGTACAGACACATTGGTGTCCTGGGAACATCCAAATTCTACGAGATCCGAAATCGCTCTTACATATTCACCCTCAGGTAAAACTAGGGCACGCTGTAACCTTGTTATGTTAACCACATTAACATTAATGATTGAACAATAAATATTTGAATTTCTTTATTTCTGCTTGGGCTCCCTTTGTTCAGTTTCTGGATCAGCACCATTTCTATCTGGCACTGGACAACCAGATGATTGTGGAGATGTTACGGACCGAGCTGGCCTATCTCTCTTGTTGCTGGAGGATGACAGGACGTCCGACGCTCACATTCCCAATCACCCGTAGCATGCTGGGTAATAACCAAATCATATCAGTCTGTAATTGTTCTACATAATATAATTAAGAATGTACTGTATTTTTTAGCTAATATAAAAAATAAACTTAGATGTTTAGACGGCATGTTCAAACAGGAGATGACACTGCTGAACACATGAACTGTGAGTAGCTCCTAATTTTTTACCTGATGAATGTCCATCTTTTTTCTGTCTAGATGAGGATGGAGAAACAATTGATTCATGTATCCTATCAACTCTAAGGAAACTGCAGGATGGCTATTTTGCTGGAGCGAGGTTTGTTTCCCTCTATAACTTAAAACAACAGATGATGTGAACTTTGTGATTAGAGAAAAGTTTGTGTCTGAGTACTTTGGCTGACCACTACAGGGTGCAGATGTCAGACGTCTCCAGTGTCCAGACCACTTCGTTTCACACTCGTCTCAGCTTCCTGGATGAAGAGAATGATGACATATTACTTGAGGATGAAGGCGATGATGATGATGGATATGGAGAGGAGTATAATACCTGTGGTCCCTCGGGTAATTACTAATTGTCCAAGACTGTACAGCAGTTGAGTGGTACGATTACTTTGTCCTGTGTGTAAACATGGTTCAATTCTTTTTAACTCTAGAGGACTCAAAAGATGTATTTGACCAGTACCTCACCCAGCTCCTTCACAGCACCACCACCAAGTGCCATCTTCCTCCCATCCAGAGGGGGCAGCACCACGTCTTCAGTCCAGAACATACCACAAGAGACATCCTGTCTTTTATGGCGCAGGTCCAGGGCCTGAACGTTCCCAGTGAGTTTCTCAACAATGTAATGACCATGCTAGTTTTCATGCTAGTGCAGATATATTAACCATAATGTGTATTTAAAAGATGGATGTGGTCACCACGATGCCACCAACTGGTTTGTGAAGCCTTGTCTTGAGCATTTTGGTTGTTTTGTTTATCTGAGACAAGCACGGTGTCAGTGTGACTGAAAATGTTTGCTGAGGTCACACATTAAGCAAGGACTTGAGTAATTTTCTCGTGAACGTCATTACAATTAGTTCAATTGTGTTTCGCCCCCTGCTGGCCATTAGAGAGACAGCAGGTTTATGGCACTCAAGCACTGGCTTCACCCTCCTAGCACATCCATCTTTTATAAGGAGTCTGTAATGATATAATAAGATTGATGTTAGATTTTTTGACATCAAAGTGACAAAACTCGCCAAATCTTGTCAAGACACTAAGCCGTTGTCAAGCCTGTCAAACCTGCAAAGGTCTGGTCTACCTCCTGAACCCAAGGACCGAGTCATCACAGTGCAAGCTGTTACTGCAGTAAAAACTGTGATTGAATGAATTTTCTAATAATAATCCAGTAATAATCAAAGATATCCTCCCTGTTTAACAGCAAAGCAGAGACCTTAAAAGGCATTCTTTTGTAATAAGCTGCCAGTGTGTTAAAAAGCAGAGACTCTCTTTTTAATGCTCTGTTTTAATGAAACATATTTTCAGAGTCTTCCATGTATCTGCCTGTGACTCCGGTCAAGAGCAAACATCGCAAATCTCTCAACCTTCTTTTTTTACACTTTATTTTTTATTGACAATTTTGTATAATTTTTTACAAAACACGCAGACCCCCAACATTCATAGAGCATCCAGGCTAGCAAAAAAAAACAAAAAAAAAAACAAACAAACAAACAAACAAAAAAAAAAAAAAAAAAAAAAAAAAAAAAAAAAAAAGACATATCTCTTTATGGTACAATCAAATCAAATAGCTGAACAACAGCATTGAAACATGGTATCAGAAATTATAATATTTTTCCATTTGAGTAAAGGTCCCATTTTTTCCAGTATTTCTCAAATTTATCCGCAGCCAGTCTTAGTGAAAAGTCAATCTCTCCATTGTGTAAATTTCCTTGATAATACCTATCCAGTCCAAGGATGACGGTGGATCCACGTTTAGCCATTTGCGAGTTATAGCTTTCTTTGCACCAGCCAATAATATCAATAAAAGATATTTGTCTGAATTCCTCAGTCCTTGTGGCAAATCACATAGATAAAACACAGTGAAATCAGGGGCCAAGTTCAAGCCCATCATGGTATTGATTTCTGTGATCACTACCAGCCAATAGGGGACAATCTTGGCACATTCCCAAAAAATATGAAAATGTCCTGCAGATACACTTCCACAGTTCCTCCAACACTGAGCCTTGTCGGGATCTTTATTTTGTTTACTCTTAGCATTCGTGTGACAAAAAAAAGCACTGTGTTTTTCCATGCAAATTCCTCCATAGGCCTGAGCTCGAGGTCATTACCACAGCCTTACACATATTGAACCAGTTGTCGTCATGTATTATTATTTCAGCATCTTTTTCCCATCTAGTTTTGATATATGTTGTGTCATTATTCCTACTTGTTTGTAAACATTTGTATAATCTGGATATCTGTTTCTTTGGTGCATTCCCTTACAAGAGTCAAGGAAGATTTTAACCAAGCCCGTGTCCTCCTCTTCTAGGAATTTTATGTTTCTGTCGTAATGGTGCCTCAGCTGGAGGTATCTAAAGAAATCCTGTCTTTCCAAGTAAAAACTTCTCTGGAGTCGCTGGTAGTCTTTTAGTACATTTTTATCTGTAATCTTCCAGTAACCTGTTATACCCTTATGTAACCACTGTATAAATCTCTTATCCTTGTTTGCAGGTGCAAAATCTGAATCATAAGCAGGCCATCTTAAAGTCCGGGCACTTTTTTCAGTTTTCTCATATTTGAGTATCTTATGCCATATCTCTATGGGCACTTTCATTAGCGCCGGGAGCAAGTCTGCATATATATGTCTTTTAATGAGCGGTTGATCTCCAAGCAGTGATTGGAGCGGTATCTCACAGTAGGATTGATCTATCTCCTTCCATTTAGCCTCACACATTGGGTCACACCACCCAATCATCACTCGCAACTGTGCAGCCCTATAATAGTCCTCAAGACACGGCAGAGCGAATCCACCTTTGTCCCTTTGCAATTGTAACGTCTGAAATTTTATTCTTGGTTTTTGTTTGGCCCAAATAAAGTTAGAGATCATCCTATTCCATTCGTTAAATTGCTTGGAGGGTACTTGTATAGGCAGCGCCTGGAACAAATAGAGAAGCTTTGGCAAAAGATTCATTTTTATTATATCTATCCGGTTATGCATATTCATTGGCAATAATGACCAGCGCTGTAGGTCTGCTTTAATTTCTGATGTTAGTGGGACATAATTGCATTCATAGAGGTCGGATAGATCTATGGGTATATGGATTCCTAGATATTTTATAGAGGTGTTACTCCAGTTAAACTTGGCTATCTTTTGAACATCTTGTGATGGGCGATAGTTATATAAGAGAATCTGAGTTTTCTGTAAATTTAATTTATATCCGGAATACATGCCAAATATTTTCAATAATGAAAAAAGATTAGGCAGACTGATTTCCGGGTTAGTTAGCGTTATGAGAATATCGTCAGCATACAAACCAACTTTATACGTTATATCGTTAATTAGTACACCTCTAATGTCTTTAGATTCCCTGATAGCCTGCGCCAGGGGCTCAATGAATAGCGCAAGAGTGGGACTCAGGGGGCATCCCTGACGACAGCCTCTCTCCAGTTGTAGTGTATCTGTTAAATCACCATTAATTTTAATCCTGGCAGTGGGTGAGTTATATAGAGACTGTAAGCATCTGATGATTTGGCTATTAAAACCAAATCTCTCTAAGGCCAAATAAAGATAATTCCAGCAGACAGAGTCAAACGCCTTTTCGGCGTCAAGACTAACAGCTATTGATTCGATATTTTTCATTTTGTTTATTAGATGGAGAGCCCGCCTCACATTATCATGAGTTTGCCTATTTCGAACAAAACCTGTTTGATCTGTATCCGTTAGTTCTGAAGTTATAAATTCCAACCGTTTAGCTAATATTGTTGCAAATATCCTGTAGTCAATATTCAAGACAGAGACGGGTCTATAAGAACCACATTCTGTTCTATTTTTACCTGCTTTGGGAATTACTGAAATAACTGCTCGTTTCCAGGATGGTGGTATCTCACCCCCTGTAAGCACATGGTTAAAGCAATCCCTCAGCAGAGGGGTTACTAGATCTCTGAAGTGTTTATACCACTCTGCCGGGTAGCCATCCTCACCGGCCATCTTATTACCTTTCAATTTTGAGATGGCCTTGTTAATCTCCTCCACAGTTATTGTTTGTGTTAATCTTTTATTTTGTTCTGTTCCTATCGATGGTAAATCAAGTGAGGAAAGAAATACATTAACAGAGGGCACATCTATCCTGTGTGGTTCTGCGACAGTCGGGTATAATAGGTTACAAAAGATTCTTTTATGCTTTTCATGTCATGACATATTTTATCATTTGCTGGGTTTTTAATTTTCTGAATGAATCTGTCAGCCTGCTGTTTCCGTATCCTCCAAGCAAGAAGTCTCTTGGATTTAGGACCATTTTCATAATAATTCTGCTTAATAAATTTAGCCCTTTTCTCTATTTGATCTTCGTATAGCCTATTTAATATCTGTTGTGTTTCTTTAATTTGTGATAAGGTGTTATCATTGTTACTTTTCACATGTTCTGATTCTAGGTGTTTCAGTCTCGTAGTAAGGTCTATTAAATACTTCTCTTTTCTTTTTTTTTATATGAGGACCACCAAATTAGTTTCCTCTGAGAACTGCCTTCGCTCGTCCCATAAAATACTAGGGGAAACATCACCATTGTTATTATAGTCCATATATTCCTTAAATTCTTTTTAACAAACCTTTCGAATTCTACATCGTTTAGTAGGCTAGTATTAAGCCTCCATAAAGACTCTTTCCGATCTGAATCCAAATGGAGTGTCAAGTACACCCCTGCATGGTCCGAAATATCTCTCACCCTATATCACAATTTAGAATTCTATGCTTATCAGAGTGTGACATAAAAAAATAGTCCAGTCTTGAATACATATGGTGGGAATGTGAAAAAAAAAGTATATTTCTTTTCCAGTGAGTGTGCATCCCTCCACACGTCAAACAACCCCAGTTCCTTAAGCATTCTTTTAACAGATACTGCTTCTGGTTGTGGCAATTTAGTTTTGCTGGATGTGTCCAGAAACTGATTCAGGTGAATATTCCAATCTCCACCGCATATTAATATGCCTGATGTTTCTGTTGCAATTAATTCAGAAAGGGTCTTAATTAAATGTTTATCAGTCCCCGGTGGTCTGTACACGTTAAACAATGTAACTTCCTTGTGATCTATGTACCCTTTGACCAGTATATAACGCCCCTCTTTATCTCTGATTTGTGAGGAAAGTTGGAAATGTACTTTGTCAGACAATAAGATGGCCACTCCTCTAGAATGCTTTTTTACATATGAGGAATAAAACACATTTTTGAACCCCATTTTACACAATTTGTTGTGTTCGATGGCAGAAAGATGTGTTTCTTGCCAGAAAATTATATCTTGTTTTTTCTCGTTTCATTTTAGCAAGAGCTTTATTTCTTTTAATGGGGTTATGTAAACCGTTAACATTAAGTGTTATTACCTTATATTCTTGTCTGATCTCCATCAGGAAAAGGAAATTACACAATACCTGTAACTCTTTAGGTGCTCTGGAAAAAAAACGGGGGTCTGCGGAACACATAAACAACGTACCTGAACAAATAACATATATGACTTCCAATTATGAAGTATACGTCCAACTTCAAAACAAAGAGGAGAGTCCCTAGAGTCCCAGAGAGCCCCTCGTAGTGCTGCTTGGTGATCTCCGCTCATCGTAGCAGCGCTCTTGGAGAAAGCTGGTAACATCCCAAACTGCGGTCAAACCTTTCGCTCTTATTTTACGAGGAAAACTGCCGTCATAGGTGCGGAAAAAAAAAATTTCTTTTAGGTGTTACTATCCATGCACTTGAATCTCTGGAGCTTTTCCTGGATGTATTTCATCCGTTCCTCCCGGGTCTGTCGTGGTGCCCCGCTCGCTCTTTCCCAGAAGGGCGTCCTCGGCTTGAGTGTGGGGATGCGTGGGATTGGGTCATCCGCTCCCTTTTCCATCAACTTCCTCTTCTCCAGGTCCTCGGATGCGTCTTGCGCGTTATTGTAGATCACGGGTCCGCTTTCATAAAACACACGCAGTCTCGACGGATACAGTGTTTGGAAGCGGAGCCCTTCTCTTTAAAATCCTCCTGATTGTGTTGTATGCTTTGCGTTTCGCTAAAATGTCACTAGGATAGTCTTGGTCGAAATACACCCGTCTCCCCTTCAGCCGTATCTCTTTTTGGTCCATGCAGACCGGAGCACCAAGTCCTTGATCTTGTATTCCAAAAATGAATCCACGACGGACCTGGGGTTGGAGCCCGGAGGTGGCTTGGGGCCGAGTGAGCGGTGGCACCGCTGTATGCCCAGATTGGTGTCGGGAGGGGCAATTCCTTCTTTATGAAATTCTCCATGAATTCGAGCATGTTGTCCCCTTCTTCCCCTCTGGTATCCCGTGAACTCGTATGTTATTCCTGCGGGGAGCGGGCTTCCAGGTCGGACAGACGTGTCTGGAGGTCTTCTTGTAACTGGAGAGTATGGCCAAGCACGTCTTTAAGGTCGACTGTGACCTCCTCCACCTCGTTTACTCTCTGTTCGACCTCCTCAATCCTGCTTGTTACCTCTTTCATGTCCGTGACAATTTCGTCGAGCCGTTGCCCCACTTCTTTCCTAAACTCCGACATTTCTGTTTTCACAAGTCCAATCTTTTCCGCTATTTCACCTTTTAAATTATCCTGGACTTTTTTCAGCTCCGCAAGAATGTTGGCTTCCATTGCCTCCATAGCTCCGGGTAGCTTTAGCTTGCTAGCACCGTCAACTTCTTTCGGTGAAAAAACTCCTTCCTCCGCACCTTCTTGCCGAATTCCTCTTGTCTTTCTCTTCTTACCCCCTGACATACTACTATGGATATTCCTCGTTATGTTATAACATGTCAGTTTTCAAGGGGCAACCAAACCGCCTGGGAGCTGAAAGATTATGCTGCGACCAGCTTCCCCACCATCCGGAAGTCGTCTATAATCCAGCCATGATTTCTCTCTCAACCTTCTTGATGTTCCTCATCCTCAGCACGGCCCACAGGCGAAACAGCACAAGGTAGACAGAGCATATCCTTCCACCAGCCAACTCATTTCTCTCATGACTTCAGTATTGCTGTGAGTACATTTGTCTAACCCTGGCACTTTTCCATTACTAGCCACACTCTGCTGCTGATCTTCACCTGCCTCGAGACTCTCAGGGCAACACAGACTTTGCAGCGTTGGTCAGGCAGCTAAAAGAATGCCCCACTCTTCAGGACCAGGCTGACATCCTCTACATTCTCTATGTGATGAAGTATGATCATCAAGACAAAAGTAGAGCAAACGTTTGATTAAAAAATGCTGCTTTTGTAATTGCCCATCCTGTGTTTTTGTTCTCTTGAGCAGAGGAGCTGATTGGCTGGTGGAGTTGTCAGGTCCTGGGCAGGGTGGGGTCAGCGTGCGATCACTGTTGGAGGAGCTGTACGTGAGAAGCCGGAGCCTGCAAAGAGTGGGGGCTCATTAGGTACATCTCTGGAATACTGCGCAAGAGGGTGGAGGTCCTCGCTGAGGTCAGTGTCTTAGGAAAAGGTGGCTTAGCACCTGGTTAGAGATTATTTTAAATGAAGTGTGTCAGCAACTTGCAGCAGAGATTATGTGCTTGATTTAAACACCACTAAGTAGTAAGACAGCACTACCACCAACAGCATGATGATGCCATTCCACATGTAGCCACAAATTGACCTTACAAACATGTACCATAAATCATGTATACTTATATATTCAGTCTTTAGCTGTGTCATTGGTATCTTCCATGTGGCTCAGTCACTGTGATCAGATATCTGGACTCTGTTCTGATCCAGTGTTGTTGAATCATTGCTGTCTCTTTGTTGACCTACCCTATTCCTCCTGCTACAAACAGCTTCAGTCACTCACTCATGCTGCAAGTAAGAATTAGGAAGTTCCTAATAGGTGTGTTTTGAACAGGATCAACAGTGTCCATGACCATTTATTAATAATTCATTCCACATGTATTTGTCTTGTCTGCAGGCCTGCACAGATCTGATTTCCCATCACAAGCAGCTGACTGTAGGTCTACCTCCTCAACCCAGGGAAAGAGTGATCACAGTGTAAGCCGTTATTGCAGTAAAACAGTGTGGCTGAAGAAATTTTCCAGTAATAATCCAAGGTCTCTGTCCTGATTCTGTTCAGCCCTCTTCCTCCGGATGAGTTAAACAACCTCATCTACGAAGCCAGTGGTCAGGACATAAGTGTAGCAGTGCTCACTCAGGTAAGTCAGTCACTGTTTGGACTGTTTGATGACTTTTTCCACACGCTGATCTTACAGCTCTGAACTGTGTGTGTCTGTCGTGTGGAAATTATGGTGTATCTAGCCATGTATGTGCGCCCCCAGCCCGCTCTGTTCGGGGACATGCTCAGACTCAGGATAGGACTCATCATGCAAGTGATGGCCACTGAGTTAGCTCGTAGCCTGCACTGTTCTGGTAGGAAAAAAACACCAAAACACAACGTACACATACACATGCACGCATAACTGAGTGGATGAGCAAAGGAATTAAGTGTGCAATATGAAAGGCTTGCAACGTCTTTGTAGGGGAGGAGGCGTCAGAGAGTTTGATGAGCCTGAGTCCATTTGGCATGAAGAACCTACTGCATCACATCCTCAGTGGCAAAGAATTTGGGGTGGAGAGAAGCAGTGAGTTTTGTTGTTCCCTACGCATCCATCCCTTATCCCTCAGGAACAGCTGAACACCTTTTTAATAATCATGGACATATATTTTGTGGCTCTCACACAGAGTCTATGTATTCTACACCAGATCATGAACCTTGTTACTTAAAATGATTAATCAGGAAAAAATGTATTTGACTTCCCCTTAAACAATCCAGAATCTTTGATCTGTGACTCTTGTTTCTTTTCATCAGTGCGCCCAATCCAGTCTACAGCCACTAGCCCTGCGATATCCATCCATGAACTAGGTCACACGGGAGCTACAAAGACTGAACGCACAGGAATACACAAGCTAAAGAGTGAGATAAAACAGGTGAGAAATAATAGGACATAGAATTTTAAGTATTGTAATTTAAGTATATATATATATATCATCTGCTTCAAGTGCCTTTCTATCTATCGATCTATCGATCTATCGATCTATCTATCTATCTATCTATCTATCTATCTATATAATGACACTGTTCTTCTCTTTTTGCAGCTGGATGACTCTCGCCCTACAAGTGTGGGTTGGCTTTAATAATATCTAGCATGTGACTTTTTCTGACCTTGGTCTAAATGACTAAATCAGTCTAAATCCATAGCTGGAGCGACTCTCATCCCATCCCATGACAGTAGGAGAACAAGACTTCAGATAACTGATGAACCAGTCCAGAACCCCCATAACCCATCTTGTTATAGCAGTTGGTCATGGATTGGCATGGTTTGTTTGTTAAAGGATTTCTGTTGTGATCAGCCCTGTCCAGCTATCATTTTGCTTACAGCAGTCTTTCTCGTGTGCTGATTTTCGCAGCTCTGTTGTAATTTTTACCCATGCCCATGCTCTGTGTGGCTCCAGCGCCATCATATTTGCAGTGTGACAGCCGTGTGAACCATCTCAAACTCTTCTCTGTCATCTGTCATCCATATCCATGTGTAGATCTTCAGTGGCGGTTTTTCCTTGAGTAGCAATGTCACATCTCCTCGCTCTGGGTAAACCATTTCACCTCGCCTGCTTCATATCAGCTTATTTGTTTTAAGGTTGCAATAGGAAGTATGTGTAGACCAAGCAAAGTCCATTCAGATTTCATAGTTTATGTAGATATCTTACACTTTACTCGTGGCTTTACTTATTTAAGGATGAGGATGATGTTATTTTGTCATCTATTATTATTAACAACGGTTTTAATGAGAACACAATCGCTCACAAATGTACCCAACTAACAAGTATAGTGTGTTAGAGCTTGATTGATAACTTTCATCTATTTATAAATGATGAAACAGTACATATCAAGACAAGATTCCAATTCTTTGCATTATGTTCAGCTAAAACAACATTGTTGTTTCATCTCATATCAGCACGGGCTCTACTGTGGCGAAGCCTGGGGTAGCTTGTGTTCATAAATCTCTGGGTCTGGGAGATGTCTGCATTTATAATAGCTTGACAAAAATAACCCTGGGTGTGTTTATCATAATGAAGCAATGTGGCAGCTGTTGCAACAGTATACAGTGTCCTTTCTGGTTGGAAGATAATTAGTGAAGGCACAAGCTATATCAGGCTGTTACTACAGCTACAACACTAGTTAGTAGGCTCTTAGGAGTATTTGTCAATAACAGAGTGATAGCAGCCTTGTCCTTCAGCATATATACTAAAGTGCTTTGTTGCCAAGTTTGATAGAGTGTCAGTATGCATGGATAACTGCATGAAAGGTGGAAAAGCTATCATTTTGTGGATTGGTGAGACAAAAAAAATGCTCCAATATTTCAACCTTTTTACATGTTTTGCCTCGCCACAGCGTTGCAGCAGCCCTTCCACTCCCAGTGGAATGCTGTCCCCGTGAGCACTTGTCCAGGAGACGGTCAGCTGCACTGGGAGGAGAGGCAAGGTCAGTGGCTGAGGAGACGCAGGCTAGATGGTGCCATCAACAGAGTACCTATGGGTTTCTACCAAAAGGTGTGGAAGATCCTGCAGAAGTGCCACGGTCTGTCCATCGACGGATACGTGTTGCCCTCTTCTGCCACAAGAGAGGTAGATACTGCAGACCTGCTGCAGATTTGGACTTCCTGCATATGTGTGTGTTTAAATTCTGTGTTTTCTGTGTAGATGACAGCAGGAGAGATTAAGTTTGCAGTGCAGGTTGAATCTGTGCTGAACCACGTCCCACAGCCAGAGTACCGGCAGCTGCTAGTGGAGACTGTGATGGTTGTGGGCCTGATAGCGGACGTGAGACGTGGACAACATCGGCGGCATCATCCACGTGGATCGCGCGTGTTGCATTTGGCCAATGACCTTTTCCTCAGTGACCAGGTACTAACAGAGAAAGGTTTTTGGTCTGTTGCAAGTATTTGTTCACTGGGCTTCACTCTGCGTTACCTCTTCATCTTTAGAAATCCCACGGCGCCAGTCAGTATTTCCTTGAGAAGGACCCAGCAACCGGAATCTGCAACTTTTCTACGACAGCGCTCCTAGTGGTAGCTATGGCACCATGACCTATCTCTCCAAAGCGGCAGTCACTTACGTCCAGGACTTCCTGCCAAGTTCCAGCTGCCTGATGCAGTGAATAGGCAGACTGGTGTGTTTTACCAACAGACTCTATAAATACCGAAGAGGCATGTTTCATAAAACTAACTTCCCGTTATCACCTCATACTGTTCATGCGGTGCTTGTAAGTATACTCTTTAATAAACTGTGTAGCGCTCATATAACTGATCTAACATCATAGCCTTAGCTGCCAGTGCAGACCTCTGTATTTCAGTTTATTTAGTCTTTGTGAGTCTAGACTGTAAACCTATTTATTTTGTGAACGTGCTGCTCAGACGTATGTTTATGACACTTACAATCTTACTCTGTTGTCTGTCTTGTAATTTATCGTATGTTACAGTTGTATTCAGGCCCAGCATTTACCAGAGGAAAGATTTTGATCATATGTGCACACTTATTCCTCATAAATCAAATCCATTTCTGCTGTTATTATTTATTTTTATTTAGTAACATTGTAATTCATTGTTCTGCTGTAATTAATGAGATAATTCCCCAGATATGTGGGAAAAAGAGTAAAATTTACAACTTGTGCCCTCAGATTAGCTTTTCACTCACACATGACCACATTCATAACAACACATGTATTTATTTTTAAATGTGATAGTTTCCATGTTCTTTATTATTTTGTTTTCATGGCAGCCAATCGTGTTTTAGTACTAACAATACTCTGTTTGGGAACAGTTTTTTTTTTTAATCTGTGTTGTGTGTATAAAGAGTAAAATCTGTGTATTTCTGCAAATCTCCAGGGTTATGCTACTGATATGTCTGGTCAACTTTACCTCATCATATACTAAAGGTTTGTTCATTTAGCATGAAATAAAGAAAGAAAAAAAAGCTTTCATGTGTCTTTTTAACATGCACATCCATTTTCCTGTTTCACAGAAAGGACTTCAATGTAGTAATTAATTTACAGCAAAAGTAAGTTAACGACTACCCAACAGGTAGAAGTTGGCCAGGTGTTTTCCTTGGCATAGACTAACAGCGGGGTCTAGTCTGTTTTCCCAGCTGCTGAAATTATAGTAGGCCTCTTGTTGCTGACATTTTTATCTGCAATAGTAGCGCAGTAGAGTAACCACATGTGCATTTAATGATGTCTCTGTGTCACTATTTCTTTTCGAGATACAATTTAAAATCAGTTGTTTGCTAATTTCTCTGTTATGTGTACACACAACACCAGTTTGTCAATTCAGTTAGGTGCTTTTTTTATGCTTTAGTGATTCATAGATGAGTGTTAAATACCTTAAATTTAAAAAGCATTCCTCTGAAAATGGTCAGGTTAAAAAAAAAGTTGCAAAAAAAAAAGTGAAAAAGCAGCTAATGTCCAAAGAAGAATGAAAAGAAAGCCTGGAGAACTATTTCTCAAGACCAGTTTAAAAATCACAAGACAGTGTGGCTCATTGGATGCAAAATAGCACTTCTGCACAGTGCTGTGACTTTATCAAGAAGTGAATTACAATCGCTTTGAACCAACTCACAGTTGTCTACAGTTTGAATTTTTGCATAACATGATCATGAAATAAGATGAAAAATACTTTATTTAGTCCACAGCTGTGCTCACCACAACAGCCCCCTTGGACTTGTACTCCTTCCCCACATCAACATCCTTTCCCAGGAACGGGTCGCACAGTTGTCCTCTGATCCAATTCACATTCAGAAACAGATGATTTTCCCAAGACAACACCACAAAATCATCCACTAGTGCTCTGTACTCCTCCTGCCCAACACTATTACATTCAACACTGCATAATCAGAGTATTTCTGCAGGTGGTATGACCCAGAGTTGTACTAAAAGTCTGAGATACAAGGTGAACAGGAATGGACACAGCACAGTCTGCAGCTCCTGAACTGCTGTCAAACTCCAGGCTTTAATGTGGGACTCTTATTTAAAGTCTGCGTGCATGAAGTCAGTACTAATGTCAGTGTTTTAAACAGGTAATTCTTTGGTGAAAAACAGCATTGAAGCAGTGCTCAGAGTAAAAGTAATATAGTCAATTCAGTACATTATATCGAGCAAATGTTCTGCAGCCTTGGCAGAGGCCATCTGCAATCTGAAGACTGTGGTGTGCAGGACACAGGCAGTGGAAGCTCCCAGGAGTGTTAGCATATCCAAACAGTTCATTGACATAAATGATAGAAACAGTCACAAGTGCACAAATACACACAGCCACTCACACACCTGTACAGCAGGCCTGGTCATGAGTTAGCCTTCATTGCAGCCACACTTAAAAGAGCCAAAACATGTTGCAGCATCTCAGCTGACACCACTGCAGCCCCATCCACAAGCTACACTAAATCTACGTTTAGACAAAACTATTTAGACAATTTGAAGAGAATGCAAACAGAGATACATCCATAAACTACAGACACACACACTTGTGCATGGACAGTCTTAGAAAAACAGCCTGCACTGAGATAAAAGAGAAGAGCAGAAGATAAAAGCTGATCATGTCCCTTGCTGCTCTGAATCAAACTGGAATCTGAAATCTCATTGATGTGTCTCCATGCTTGCCTGCTGTTGTCGTTTGTAACAAACACGCCATAGCAAAGATGTTTGCTCGCTTCCTCTTCAGTTTTCTCACACTAACAATTTTCTGCACATCTGCCCTTTCTTTGCATATGTTTATGTCCACTGGTAGCCTTCAAAGATTATGAGATATCAGGGAGCAGACATAAACACATAACACATGTTAAGAAGCTTCCTGAGGTGCTGTAACATGCCTCAGTGCACACTGTTGTGTAATCAGAAAGAGCCCATCTAGAGAGGAAGAAAAACAACCCCTGTTCACTGGTCATCGAGCAGCAAAACTCCAGGTCAGCAGTGTCACTGAGTCCTGGTTTGGGCCTGGCCAGAACTTTATATTTAGTGGGAATAGGAACACATCTTGGAATAGCCTTCATTGTTTATGGTGTCAGTTCTGTATAACAGAAGAACTTATATAACTAAAAAAAAAAAAAAAACAACATGAAAGATAAAGGGAGAATTATTGTGCTAATTTCCAACTCTATAAAAATCCTCATGGACTACTAGATCATGATTACATGATTCATGTTTGACAGTAATTCTTTGTACTGAACTTTGGTTCAACCCGTGCACATTCACTCTCTATAACAAGCTTTTATATCACCCTCCAAGTCAACTTCCTTTTGAGCAACTGCTCTTAGCAAACAGAAGGTTTGAACAGCGCCTCGAGGCAACTGTTGTTGTGATTTGGCGTTATATAAATAAAATTGAATTGAACAGCAGGGGAGTGTAGCTGCTGATGCATTTTGGCATCATAAAGATCTAAGACTCAAAGTGTGTGTAACATATGTGTTAAATACTTGTGAATTTCACCCAAAACACCTTTTTTTTTTGATTATATATGTCATTTTGCATCTCACTCTCCTACCTGTGTGATCTGAGTCTGTGTGCGTTCGTGTGTGTGTGCGCTGCGTAGTGACGTAGGCGCGTGCATGTGTGCCCCGGTCACAGCTCCTTTCAGCATGGCCGGAGGTAAGTCACTGCCACGTTGCTCTCTGCTAATTAAAGTTTGTTCAGAGCCCAAGCTGCAATGTAAATATAGCCGAACCGCAGCGTTTTTGTTTGTCAATAAGAGATTCATTCGGGATAAGTTTTGTGGAGGGCGGAGTTTGTTAATATATGTTTTTAATGAGTTTTAGCCGAGAACGCAGCTGAAATGCTAGCATGCTAAGTTAGCCTGATCGCTAGCGGCTTGTGAGCGTACTCGCGGCAGTCTTTTTTTTAACAGCGTGCACTCTTTTTTCCTTCGTCAGGAGAGGTGCACTGGCAGACACATGACACACACGCAGATCACATCCATATTTCTGTGTTGCAGGTATGGAGATGTTCTTATGTTTTGGAGATGCAGTCTTTCATTAATTGTTTTTATAAGTACAGTGTTGTATTGCCTGTTGCATTGCGGTTATTAATATGATTGAACTTAAATATAATGTTTGAATTGTAAGTACCAAAGTAATGGGTCCTAGTTATTCAATTGTATTTATCTGACCTGTTTATTTGTTTTTGAATTATTTTGTTTATTGTTCTAATAAGTTGTTTTTGATGATTTTTCAGTGACATATTATTTATTTTGTGCTTTTTGTTTTTCAGAGCTTAAGTTAATGTTTTAAAACAATTTGTTGTATCTGATATATTATTGTAGTGTTAATGAAGCTGCAGGCACAGCTCCTTTCAGCATGGCCGGAGGAGAGGTGCACTGGCAGATACATGACACACACGAAGATCACATCCTTATTTCTGTGTTGCAGATGTGAAGTAAAGAGCCAAGACCCAGTACTGTCTCCTGCCTTTTACTTTACGCCAGAACACAACGCAGCAACAACAGGCGTAACACTTGAACGGGTTACATTGGTGCCGTGACCCTTTGGATTCATCAAGTATCGACGTCATCTCGATCGCCGTGGGGAGCTCTTTGCAATTGCCCTTGTTCCAAGTTGGTTGTTTTTCCTAACTTGTGTGGGACTTTTTGAATGAGCTTGGACATTTAATCTGCTCAATTCTGGTCCTGATTGACATTAAGGTTTTGCTTTTGTACGGTTACGCTATTTTGAATCTTGTGTTTTTTTTGTGATTGTGCTTTAGTCGTCATTATGGAGTCAGCATCTGGTTCAGAGGCAACTGGTGTTCCTGATGGGGAGGTTTCCTCTAATGTTGGTTTGGGGCGAGGGTGGTTTCTTGGGGATGGGTTTCAGACACCTAAAGTTGGTGTGTCATTTGCTCCCAAGTTTTGTTCCACTCGTCTCCAGGTTCCTCCCTGTGACATTCAGACCCCGCAGACAGCTGCCAATGCTGAGTTGAGTACGCTCATCTCAGATTTGGCCAATCAGATTGGTCAGTCCATTGTAGCCCAGCTGCAAGGTGATAAGGGGACCAGTATGCCTACTGAAGCCTCTAAGGCTGAGCAGGGACCTCCTGAGCTAAATTTGTCTGGGGTGAAACTTGTCTTGCAATCAGACGTCAAGGAGCCGCCAGTTTTCAGGGGTGACGGCAGTGATAAATTCTCCATTCATGAATGGGTGGAAATGATGGAAATGTACTTTGTGAAACGCAACACACCAACAGATCAGCGATCACGTGACATATTGGCTAGGTTGATGGGGAAGGCTAAGGATGTAGTGAAGGTCACCCTACGTCACAACCCCTCACTTGACCATGTCCAGGTTCCTGAATTGATCTTTGACATTCTGAAACAGCACTTTAGTGTGTTGACTTACTCTTCTATGCCTATGGCTGACTTTTATAACACTAAACCATTACAACATGAGGGAGTGATGGAATATTGGATAAGGCTAAACAATGCTATTGACGTTGCTGACGAGTGCTTGCGTAGGCAGGGGCGTAATGTTGAGGATCCGGGACGTGAGGTCTCGATGATGTTCATCAAGTATTGCCCTGACCCTATCCTCTTGAACAGGCTCAGCATCAAAGCAGCTGAGGAGTGGACAACCACTGAGGTTCAAGAACGCATTGATAGCTTCCAGCGTGAACTCAGGGCACGCAGTCAGGGCAGTTTCCACACCTCACAGAGGCAAGAGGTTAGCCACAACTGCTCTATTGTGCCTCAAGAAGTGATGGCATCACAGCCTGTGCAGGCCAGTGCCGCCTTGCAGTCTCAGCCTACAGCACCAGTCTCGAACCTTGCTTGTCAGCTTTCGCCCACAGCAGCTTGCTTCACTCCTGTTCTAACTGATGTTTCGACAACCTGTCTCTCCGGGACATCAGTGTCTTCTTGCCCGGTGTCTACGCCTACTCCTCAGTTCCAGCAGTCTCCAACATGCCCTGTGACCACTCAGTCTAGTCAGCAGTCAGTTGGTTGCGAGCTTGGTTCGACTAACACCCAAGCTTTTGATGTGACTGGCATGCGCGCTCTGATCAGCCTCTTGGATCGCGTGATGGCATGTCAGAATGTGCAGTCTGCAGCCCCGGCATCTGCAACTTCGCAGCGTTTTAACCGCGGGCCCTTCCTTAAGAAGAGTTGTCAGGTCTGTGGCAACACTAGTCATTCCACTCACATGCACTGCAGGAGAGAGAATCTTTGTCTTGCATGCTTTGCTCCTGGTCATTGGAAAAAGGACTGTCACAGTCGTCGTGAGGGACGGGAGCCCGGAGCTGCCGCGAGGCAGAGTTGGCCTTCGGAAAACTGAATCACCCACACTTGGAGAGGGGCAGTGTGGGGGATGAACCTAATACCCTCAATCCTGATGAATCGGATCTTGAACTTCTTTATGTCAACACCTGTTCGACAACGCCAGAGGGATACCGTGTCGTGGTTCAGGGACCAGCAGTAGTGCCTACATTCAGTGAATTATTCTACACCCAAGTTGCAGTGAATGACAAGGTTAACTTGAGGGGCATGATGGATTCCGGGTCCATGGCTTGCACTATGAGTGAGGAGGCCGAGAAGTCGCTTAGAGAAGCTGGAGCTCTTGTGAGTGAACCGCAGTCAGCAGAACGTATTGTGCTGGTTGGCTGTGGTGGGAAGCAGACCCACCCAAAATGTGTTTATGACTTGGCACTTACTGTCCACGGTGTGAAGTGCATGGTGCCAGTCTTGGTGGTGTCGGGCCAGCGGGATGAGCTCATCATTGGCTCCAATGTCCTCAAGTACCTCATGCGAGTTATGAAACATTCTGATGACTATTGGAAGCTTGTGTCTGTGGGGAGCAAGCACTCGCTCCTTGACTATGAGCACTTCTTGGACATGATGTCATGCACCACCAGATGGAGGGGTGAGGAAGTTCCTGACAAAATTGGCACTGTGAAACTGCCTCGTGCTGTGACACTACTCCCACAGTGTGAGCATCTGGTATGGGGCAGGCTGCCCAGCAATGTGCCAGTCTCTCCAGGCAGCACGATCATCGTGGAACCTTGCACCTCTGGGTCTGGGCCGAGAGACGTTCTTGTTGGCCGGGTGATCACATCCATGTGGGGTGATCGGTGGGTGCCATTGAAGATGACCAATCTCTCCTCAAAACCACTAACCTTGAAACGCAACTCGAGGGTTGCTGTCGTTTCATCTTGCCTTGCGGTGGAGGACCTTGACTTCCCACAGGACTCCTGCAAGATGACGAGTATGGCCCAGGTACCAGTCAGTGGGCCAGCCGCTACTGAGGCTGACTTGAATGACAGGTTGTGTTCCCTCGGTTTGGGTGATCTTGACATTGACTCGTGCCATGCCGGCTTACATTCAAAGAGAGAGCTTGTTGAGCTAGTTGAGCAGTATGAGGACATCTTCTCTAGACACCCGCTTGACTGTGGCGAAGCTAAACGCTTTGTACATCGGATCCACCTGACTGATGAACGCCCATTCCGCATGCCTTACAGAAGAGTGCCTCCTGCTCATTACCAACAACTGAGGCAGGTACTTACTGACATGGAGGAGAAAGGGATTATTCGCAAATCCATCAGCGAGTATGCATCCCCCCTCGTCATGGTCTGGAAGAAGGACGGTGGATTGCGGATTTGTACGGACTTCAGGTGGTTGAATGCGCGAACTCTTGCGATGCGCACCCACTGCCTCACCAAGCGGATTGCCTTGCCGCGCTTGGGGGCAATGCCTTCTTCAGCACGATGGATTTAACTTCCGGGTTTTACAACATTCCAATGTGTGAGGAGGATAAGAAGTACACCGCTTTCACAACGCCCGTTGGCCTGTACGAATACAACCGGATGCCACAAGGGCTCTGCAATAGCCCGGCTTCATTTATGCGCATGATGCTGAACATCTTTGGTGACCTCAACTTCACCAGTCTGCTCTGCTACTTGGATGACCTCCTGGTCTTTGCTCCCACTGAAGAGGAAGCCCTGGGCCGGCTCCGAGCTGTTTTTCAAAGGTTGAGAGACAACAATCTCAAGCTGAGTCCAAAGAAGTGTCATCTGCTGCGGAAGTCAGTCAAGTTTCTTGGTCATGTCATCGACCAAACCGGAGTCGCTGTGGACCCAGCTAAGGTGGAAGTGATTTCCAAGCTGCCAAAGGAAGCTCTGATGGAGAAGGATGGTTGCAGTCCTTCTGTGAAAAGGATTAAGTCCTTTTTAGGAATGGTCTTTTTCTATCAATGTTTCATTCCTGGTTGCTCAGCGATTGCCAAGCCTCTGTTTGCTCTGACGGCTGGCCAGAAGAGGAAGGGACGGTCTAGTCAGGCTGGGAGGGGTGCTGGCATGTTCAGGAAGTTGACTGCTGCAGATTGGAGCCCTGCGTGTGACAAGGCCTTTCATAAACTGAAGGACGACCTCCTTAACTGTGCCGTGTTGGCTCATCCTGACTTTTCACGACCGTTCATTTTGTCTGTGGATGCTTCTCTGGATGGACTGGGAGCGGTTTTATCACAATTGCCTATCGACGGGGATAAGGCGCGCCCTATTGCTTTCGCGAGCAAAGCGCTAAGCAGGTCACAGCAGAGATACCCAGCCCATCGCCTAGAGTTCATGGCCCTGAAGTGGAGCATCTCTGAAAAGTTCAGCCACTGGTTGAAGGGGCACGAGTTCACAGTGTGGACTGACAACAACCCGCTCGTTCATATATTGACCAAGCCCAAGCTGGACGCTTATGAACAAAGGTGGGTGGCCAAGCTGTCATCCTACAACTTTGATTTGAGGTACATCCCAGGT
This sequence comes from Oreochromis aureus, assembly GCF_013358895.1. NCBI lineage: Eukaryota > Metazoa > Chordata > Actinopteri > Cichliformes > Cichlidae > Oreochromis > Oreochromis aureus. The sequence continues at coordinate 15,042,322 of NC_052942.1, read as the reverse complement.
CGAAAGAATGTTGTAGCAGATGCACTCAGTCGTGACCCCTTCACCTATTCTATTGGTGGGCGCTTACTTCAGGAGCCCTATGAGCACTTGGTGCGGAATGCAGAAGGTGCGGCGGCTCATGAGGTGCAGGACGCTTTCAGGTTTGGTGTCCAAAATCTTCAGGTCGCCCAACAACCTGCTCCAGCTCTGACCTCAGAAGATTCCTACAGCTTGTCGGAAGTCAAGGCTACCTTGGTTCACCATGATTACTGGGAGACCGCTGCGGAGAATAGAGCTGTCTCCCTTCTCCACCTTGTTCAGCAGTTGCAACCAGTTGGCAATGATGTACTGCCATCACTTACCTTGCATGAGCTGGAGGACCACCAACTTCAAGATCCTGTCATCTCCGCTGTCCTGCCACTCATAGCCCGCAGGAGGCGCCCTTCCAGGCGTGAGAGACATGATATGGATTCCAGGGCACTGGCCTTATTGAAGCACTGGGAGAGGTTCGAGATCCGGGATGGCATTCTCTACAGGGAGACGAGAGACCCTATGAGCAAAACGAAGAGACTCCAGTTGGTGTTGCCAGCGAATTTACGGGCGCAGGCCTTGAAAGGTGTCCACGATTTGGCAGGGCACCAGGGACAAGTTCGGACCCTCCACCTAGCAAGGCAACGCTTTTTCTGGCCCAATATGGAGAGGGATGTGAAGGAGCATGTTCGGTGCTGTGGAAGGTGCATACTTGCCAAGACTCCAGAGCCTGCGGCACGAGCCCCATTAGAGAGCATTAAGACCTCTGCTCCCATGGAGCTCATCTGCATTGACTTTTGGTCAGCAGAGGACAAAAAGAAGCGCTCTGTCGATGTGCTTGTGGCGACTGACCACTTCACGAAGATGGCCTTTGCTTTCCCGTGCAAGAATCAGACTGCCAAGCAGGTTGCCAGAAAGTTGTGGGACTTTGTTTTTTGTGTATATGGTTTTCCTGAGCGTATTCACTCAGACCAAGGTCCCAGCTTTGAGAGTGAATTATTTTCTGAGCTTCTGCAGATTTCGGGCGTTGCCAAGTCTCACACTACTGCTTATCACCCTATGGGCAATGGTGGCACGGAGCGGTTCAACCGCACACTTGGCAATATGCTGCGAGCTCTCCCTCTCAGAGCCAAACAGGAATGGCCGCAGCAGATTCAGACATTGACCTTTGCTTATAACGCGACTGTTCACGAGACTACTGGATATGCCCCATTCTACTTGATGTTCGGCCGTGTCCCAAGACTACCGGTCGACGTTATGTTCAAGTCTGTTTTGCATGATCCCATTGTGGTGGACTTTGACAGCTACTCCAAGCTTCTTATGTCATACTTGTCTGAGGCTGCCAAGATCGCCCAGGAGCACACCAGCATTGAGCAGGAGCATCAGGCTCGTCATTACAATAAGAAAATCAAGGGTGTGTCTCTGAATGTTGGGGATCGCGTGCTGCTTGCCAATAAAGGCGAGCGGGGCAAGAAGAAGCTTGCAGACAAGTGGGAACCTCGGGTTTATACTGTTGTGGAGAGACATCCCAGGACCCACATCTACAGGATCAGTGACTCTTCAGGCCAGAGTAAGGTTGTACACAGAAACCTTCTGTTGGACGTGAGTTTCCTTCCTGTTCAGGATTCATTGGGAAGTCAGTCTCTGGACGTTTTCTCCAGTGAGGGGGATCTCAGTGCTTGTGGGGATCTGGAGGACCCTGGCAGTCTAGAGACAGAGTCTACCGCAGCGAGGACTTCCTTGTGGGTCCTTTCGGATTTGAGCCATGGGGTGGATGTGGATTCTGTGGCAGGAGAGCAGGCCTCACAGTCTACGGATCGTCAGCACGGTTCATGTGATGGTGCGGACGTGGACAATACCTTACCTGACTCTCAGACTTGCACGACTCACACTTCAGCAAGCCCTTCTGGTCAGGCCCAGCACTTTGCTCTTCCTACTCCGGTTGACTGTTCCGCTACCTCTGATGTGACACAGTCTGGCACAGTTTCTGCTCCAGGTGCCTGTCATGGGGACGCTGTTGTTCCGCAGACTGTTCCTGTTTCTGGCTCAGACATAAATCAGACCTCTGGTCGGCCATATCCTGGGCAGCCGTCCGACTTGCCAAGGCATGACCCTGACCGTGCCAATGTTCGAGGCAGCGTGGTTACCAGAGCAGGTCGGGTGGTAAAGTCAGTCAACAGGCTGATAGAAAACATGGTCCAGAAGCCTATTACATGGGGCCTGTTACCGCCACGGGAGGCTCGGCCTCTGACATAGACTGTGTTTTGGTCATCCCATTGCGTATTATGAATGTGTGTTTCCTTGAGGCATCATGACGCACTCGCTGTGTGTGTTTAATGGGACCACGTTTGATGAGGTGTAGGCTGCACCTTTGTGTTCTGAAAGGGTTGGAGGCCTGATCAACCTATCCAACTTCTTTTAATCTGTCTTACGGATAGTTTTTTAACTGAACTCTGGATAAGATCCTTGGGTTGCCTGGTCCGGAGGTGATGGTAGTTCAGCATCGTTGTGCCTCTTGGTATTGCAGTACCATTCAGATGGGTAGTGATTTTGGTGAAATTCAGGGGGGGTGAATGTAACATATGTGTTAAATACTTGTGAATTTCACCCAAAACACCTTTTTTTTTTGATTATATATGTCATTTTGCATCTCACTCTCCTACCTGTGTGATCTGAGTCTGTGTGCGTTCGTGTGTGTGTGCGCTGCGTAGTGACGTAGGCGCGTGCATGTGTGCCCCGGTCACAGCTCCTTTCAGCATGGCCGGAGGTAAGTCACTGCCACGTTGCTCTCTGCTAATTAAAGTTTGTTCAGAGCCCAAGCTGCAATGTAAATATAGCCGAACCGCAGCGTTTTGTTTGTCAATAAGAGATTCATTCGGGATAAGTTTTGTGGAGGCGGAGTTTGTTAATATATGTTTTAATGAGTTTTAGCCGAGAACGCAGCTGAAATGCTAGCATGCTAAGTTAGCCTGATCGCTAGCGGCTTGTGAGCGTACTCATGGCAGTCTTTTTTTTTACAGCGTGCACTCTTTTTTCCTTCGTCAGGAGAGGTGCACTGGCAGACACATGACACACACGCAGATCACATCCATATTTCTGTGTTGCAGGTATGGAGATGTTCTTATGTTTTGGAGATGCAGTCTTTCATTAATTGTTTTTATAAGTACAGTGTTGTATTGCCTGTTGCATTGCGGTTATTAATATGATTGAACTTAAATATAATGTTTGAATTGTAAGTACCAAAGTAATGGGTCCTAGTTATTCAATTGTATTTATCTGACCTGTTTATTTGTTTTTGAATTATTTTGTTTATTGTTCTAATAAGTTGTTTTTGATGATTTTTCAGTGACATATTATTTATTTTGTGCTTTTTGTTTTTCAGAGCTTAAGTTAATGTTTTAAAACAATTTGTTGTATCTGATATATTATTGTAGTGTTAATGAAGCTGCAGGCACAGCTCCTTTCAGCATGGCCGGAGGAGAGGTGCACTGGCAGATACATGACACACACGAAGATCACATCCTTATTTCTGTGTTGCAGATGTGAAGTAAAGAGCCAAGACCCAGTACTGTCTCCTGCCTTTTACTTTACGCCAGAACACAACGCAGCAACAACAGGCGTAACACTTGAACGGGTTACATGTGCATGTCTAGAACCATATCCATTTTCCAAAACAGTCCCATCTTTTATTAGAGACTTACAAAATTGTCCTAGTCATATGCAGGCCTATCACTTAATGAGATCACATTCATTGTGCCGATTTGAATATAAGACATAAGTCAGACCATCTCAGACCTACTAAGACTGCTGTTTTGCGGCTTTTAACCTTTTATTGGGAACTTGAAATGCTTGCACATGGTAAATTTCACAACCCTAGAGAGTTACTGGAGGATATTACAAGACTGTTACCTTTTATCGTTCCTTAAAAAAGGTCATTGTTAAGATGCAAATCAAGTAACTATTTATGATTCCTTGCCAGATAAAGCGTTAATTGAAAATATAAATATTGTATTACAAATTGCTATATTCATATAGCTATTTTCTTAAAGTTGCAAAGTGCTTCATAACTGAAATTTTGTAAAACATTAAAAAAAAACAAGAAAAAGTTAAAAACATTTGTAAAAATTTTAATTTTGATTCAAATAAAAATTAAAATAAACACTAAAAACGTTACCAGGACGTTGTTGTTAAGACATGGGGCTAAAATCCTGAGATGTGATAAAAAAAACAAACAAACACTGGGATTTGAATAACATTTGTGCAAAATGTTAACTCACTGCAGCTCGTGGACATTTCTGTTTGCAAAAACTCACGAGCAAAAAAAAAAAAAAATCACCTATACCCAAACTCATATCGGTGTAATGACATAATTTCCCGAAAGATGGCAGCATAACAGTGCTACTGTGATGTAAAGGTTTTCAATTGTCGCTAACTGCTAGCAGAGATCCTCTGATAAGCACTGGTCTGATAATCACACTACAAATCCCATGTCACAGCTATCTGAAAAGATCTATGGCCGGTGTCCCTGTTCTTCTTCACCAACATTAGCTTTTTTGTGTGTTGTTTGCTTCTAAAATGCTGTTGAACGCTGCTGTGTCGACACAATTGTGCTGCTTTCAAATACTGTATGTAAAATCTGTCAAATTACCGTGGTGCGTTCAAGCGATCTCCTTTTATCATATAATTGCTTCAAATTTAAGCAAGTAATAATAATAATTATTTATTATAATTATAATTATAATTATAATTATAATGATGATGATAAAAATACACACTCCTTATTTTTTCTATAATTATAGTTGTTAGAATTGATATTTCTTATATTGTCATTTGTGCTAAAATATATAGATATATAATCATTGCCTTTATGTGTCCTCTAATGGCTATCATTATGAAGAAAATGCCAGACAGTCAGAGGATTTATTTTCAACCTTCTAAATTTTCCTTTATCTGTGTCTGTGCTGACAAAATGTGCTTTCTTTCTTTAGAGTGCAGCTTAGTGCAGAGACGAGCTATGTTATACATTTGGAAAGCACCATGTTCTGTTTCTTGAGGTGCAAGACTTCACACCTTTAAATGTTCATTTGAGATATGACATGCAAGTTCCTGTTTTATAGTTTAGCAAGACACTTACTTCTGCTTTTCTGCATACCTCATACACACAGTTTAAGTTCATTGAAAGGTCGTATGTCTATGTATGGTATGGCTGGAAACACACACACCTACATGCACCTACACACACAGAATACAGACACTGATGTTGTTCAGATATGACTGCTTAAGAATGTCACGTGTATTTGTAATTGCATATTCATGAATGATTGCTTGCTGACAATATAAAGGGCTGTAGCGAAGGAATCAGTTGAAGTTGGCTAAGGACAGGTGAAGGCCTGGGCTGACTTCCCTCACGAGCCACAAAGACAAAAGAGCTCTGTCTTGCCTTGTTTTGTTGTGCAGTTATTGAGTGTCTCGTGTTCAAGCGGGATTTGTGCCTAGATAAACCCAACAATAGTTATTTAGACCAACTAGTAAATGAAGAGAAAATGTGTGTTTACAAATGATGCCAAAGCAGTTTCAAGCCTACTCTCCATCTCTGACGGAGACAACAATACATTTAACTAAACATCTTATAGTTTTGGACAAATAATTTAGGGATCTCCTGCTGGATATTTATATTTTACAATTTAAGAAATAATCATAAAAAAATCATCAAATCATACTGATTACTTAAAAGCGCTCATATAACTTTTACATAGTATTATAGTGTGCCAAGGTGACATTTAACAACAACATAACCATTAGAAAAAAAACACAACACTGAAACACAAATTGTTTTAAAATGTTCGTATCATAAATTTATAAGGTTGCTTTGGAGGAGCCCAGCCCAGCCAAAAATAGTCTGTTAATCAAACAAATAAGGACATTGTAGCAAGTAAAACAACTGTTTTTTTTTCTTACTCTAACAATATTGACAAATATGAGTCTTGAAGGTGAACAATGAAACCTGCTAATTTATTACACGTGGACACTATTAAATCTGTCTTAATCTAAATTTGGGGTGTGGGACATTTGGTCCTTTGAACTCCAGTGAGGTGTGACATAGCCAGGAGCCAGTGTCATTCCAGTGAGCATGAGTGAATAATTTAAACATGTAGGCAGTAACAATGTTCCAATCCCTCATAGAGACACAAACTACTCGCCCATCAGAGCTTCATGTTTTGGGCCTTGTGCTCAGCAAAGTCCCAAATCTTTCCAGTGTACTCAACATGCTCTCTCTTCAGCTTTTTTGTTTTCTTGCTAAATATAATCTAAAGTGCTGCTGCGTTGGTTAACCTTAAGACACTCGCAGGAAAACATTTCAAAGGTGACGTCAACAAGTTCACATCCATTTTCTACAAGTGACAGGGAGCAAGGTCAGGAATTAGAAGTAATATAATTCTGTGCATGCCCATCCACAGCCAAAACCTTTCAGAAAAGGTGGTTATAATCCGTCCACTTTAATGCAGTAACATAAGTACCACAGTCCAGACATCTCGGTTCCTTTTATCACCTGGTCCCTGGGGTATTATCAATCCAGTCAAATGTGTATTATTTAATACATCAGTGGAGATTTGAAATCTCTGAGGCCTGCTCTAGAGTGACCATCCAGACTTTCTAATTAGTGCTGTGTGTTACTGAAAAATGTAGTATTGATACCACACCACATAAAAACAGCCAATAATGCCAATAACAAGACCTTTAACTTATAACAGAACCTTGTGTGGGGGAAGAACAGTGTGTCATGATTTATGACATGAATGATCATCATCAATTTGCAAATTCTGAAAACATTTTAGTGGGTTTTACTTTCAACAATAATTATTTAATACAACAAAACACATCTTTCAGCTTCTTGTGTATTTTGTTTTTGTTCTTTGGAGACCTGGAATGTAAATGTGCCTCTCTCCAAAGCACTTTGGGTACTTTAGAAATATTTTAAATTGATGTGACAGTCAACACAAAAAGGTTCAGACATTTTTCCATAGTGCATTCAGTGGGCTTTTACTTTGAAAATCCCAGGGACTTCTTCCTCGCTCTCTAAATGTATTTATTGAGCACGCGGATTAAAGTTCAACAGCTGAACTTTCTACCAGCTTTGAGCCAAACAGAGTTGAACATTCAGTCTGTCTTAGACACTTGTCCACACTCACACACACACACAAATATTATTTTTATTTTATTAAGAAAAAAAAAGGAAGTCTTTTTTACACCAATACTTGTAAACCTACATTCAGTCAACTTTATTAGGCACAGCTGTACAAGCTTTTTCAATCGCACCATATTTTTCAGTTCAATTTCTGTGGAAGAAAATGAATAAAAGTAAATCAAACAGTGCCTGAAGTACACAACGCCTCGAGAGCTTCTTCTGATTTTGTAGCTGATTTTTTAATCAGCTCACTGTAAAGGTTTTCACTCTATTGTGCTGTTCTTTGAAATATTCATTTTACTAGAGCCAGCAGTTGTTAAGACGTTTTTTTCCACAGTCAGCCCCTCTAAAAAGCTGGTGGTGCAATAAAAGACATAATAAAATTTGAGATATATCACTTTATTTAAATCAGCCTTAGATATTGGCATTCCCGGAGCCATACCCCTCCTAACCTTAACCCACACACCACAATCGAGAAATCTGCCAATGAATCATGACCTAATCACTTCCAGTGGTATGGTCTTCAAGTATTCTTTGTTATATCCTACAGTATCCTACATCGGTACTTCCACAGTTTAGTATTCAGCCTGTCCTCTTCTCTCCATCCATCTTTTCATGCAGTTGCTGATCTTTGCTGTCCAGTTTGTGTACCACTCTAAATGCCTCTAGGAACTCAGTGAAGTCTATACTGCCATCCTTATTAAAGTCAATACTCCGGGCCAGGTCATCAATGGCACTGTCGTCGATGGCAACCCCCAAGTGAGCGCTAAAAAGACGCCAAGTTTGACGAAACTCCTCAATGGAAATTAGACCTACAGGTTAAAACAAACATCACTCACGTACAAGTCAGTTTTGGCTTATTTGAAACATTATCTCGAAAAATATTTTTGGCTTTTTATTTACCTGAATGATCTTTGTCTATGATGTTGAATATTATCTCAATGTCTGTCCTGTATCTGAACAGAGTTTCGGCCAAATTTGGAGTGACCTGAAAGAAAAAAAACAGGAGTGCTACCAGCTGTGTTTAACAGCAGCAGTGCAAGAACATGTACTGCGATGCTAGAAGTAACTGTACCACTAGGGGCAGAATCCCTCCTCGCAGATACAAGTTCAACATTGTAGACAAAAGAACAGGATCAGGAGTAAAATGGACTGTTTTAAAAGTGCAAATGAGAAAGAACTGCTATGTAAAAAAAATACTGTGAAGAGGTAATTAGCCTTTCAATAATCTGGATGTTTGTGACTGGAGTATTGTATAATAAGACAAAGGGATGTTTATATTAGGCGTATAACTTCAGATGAAAACAGTGAACTTTAACGGTTTTCCTTCATCTCTTTTTTCCTTTAAGCTCAGTACTCGAGCGAATGTACGCGTTTCCTTTCTACCCCTTCGTTTCTGACCTGCGGCAGGGGAATGCCTGGTCCCATATCCTCGAAGCAGGACTGATACTCCAGGCTGCCATCTGGTGCCAGACGGGCTAAGTGTGGACGAAGCGTCCTCCACGGCAGGTCCAGTCTCAGTACAGACTCCAGAACCAGAGCCCACTCGCAGACCGACACACGACCTGAAGCAAGGCGTGTGCAAATGTAGAAACTCTACATGTCAGCCTGGGAATCAAACCTGAACATTAAAACAACATGAAATTTATAAGAAAATGGAGTGAGAAGAGAGCACCTGTGTTATTCTGGTCGTACTGCTGGAAGCCGACCATCAGCTCGGAGCGGTGAGCGAACAGCTTCTCCTTTAAGGCTCTGAGAGCAGAGCCCTCAGCGGCTCGCACTCTGCAGACACAAACGAACCTTTCTTACACACAAACGAACCTTTCTTACACATTTAATAGAATTATAAAATTATGCAAATGATTTTGCCATGATTAGTTTCAGTGCTACTACCCTGAGCATTGCTTCATCGGCCCCACAGTTCACACAGACACACCAGACACCCGTGTTACCTCTGTGTCAGTGTAAGTTTGCGAGTGGTCCGGCTGACTTGGTACTGGTAGAAGCGAGGCACCAGCTCTCGCCCCAGTTTGACATAGGCTCCTCGGTTGCTTCCCTCCTCGTAATAATTGGACGCAGAGAAGATGGTGATCACCTATAATATGCAAATAGTCTCAACAAGGCAATGTACTTCATTTGAAATATATTTACCTTCAAATACTTAAAGGTAAGCACACTAGAATAAGAGGTAACAAGTCAAATAAATTTAAGTACTGTGCAATTTCCTGGTAATTTATCTGAAAAACAAACAATATTACCTCATCTTACATCGTAAATATGCAGTATTTTCCATGGTGTGGGTGGTATTATGAAATTGATTAATCTCAGCTTTTTACAACATTACTTAATATTCATTATGTTGATGTTCATGATGAATGTTTTATTAATCAACTGTCCTTTTACTTTGCCAAAATAAATGAAATGACTGTTCCGACAACGACTTACAAGGAAAAGATAAATACCATCAAAATTCTCAGGCCTATGTGACCGTATGATGGAGCCACTCCATAACACGGCTGGTTCCCCTAAATTCTACAATGTAAGATGGGAAAAAATTGTTTGTTTTTCTGCAAAATTACAAAGAAATGATGCAGTACAAAATTACTTTAGAATTACTTAAAATGACTTAGGGTGTAATTTATATCTCCTTTCCTGTATTATATCTAGAATTTAGGCACAAAAAATCACTTATGCACTACTTAAATTTAATTACATACAAAATTTAAAGCTCGTCATGCGCTATTTAAAATTACTTACACATTACCTAGAATTATTTACAGACTACTTATATTTGCTTAGATTATAATTATTTCTTTGTGTAAAAATATTACTTATTATCCTCTTATCCAAGGGCACCTACACTTAACTGTAACTATAATTACAGTGAAATTCCATTTAATTACAGGGATATTAAGCCCTTAGTCTTGGCTGTATTTTAAAGTGTTAGTGACACTTTTAAATGAAATGATTGCACCTTGTCTACCTTTCCATTGTGACAGAACTCGTATCCTTCTTGTTTGCACTCATGCGAGCGGATGAGCAGCTGGAGTCCGTGTTGGAGCAGTAGTCTCTGGGTGACGTCAGGGCCAAAGTAGCAGCCTCCACCTCTAAAGGTGTTGGGACTGCAGCCATCTTGGATTTTAGGGTCACTCCACAATATATCCACTATCTGCTCCAGAGTAAAGCAGATAAAAGTGTTGACCAAGACAAAGAAGGACCTCATCAAATGAGCCGATTATTAAACAATATTAATGTGTTCTCTGCTCCTCTCACCTGCTTCCATTCCTGCTCATGCTGCGAAGGTGACGGGAGGGGAATGGAGGACAGAGAGTCCAGGAAAGGCACTTGGAGGACGTTAACAGAGTAAGGCATGCAAGGAGAAGATGGAAAAGCATGCGGGAGAGGCAGGATGGGGTTCGAGGAGAGCAGAGTGAAGAGGAAGACGAGGAAGACGAGGAGGAGGAAGAGGTGGAGGCGGCGCTGTCTTGTCGGCTGAGCCTGCATCGCTTCTTCCTAGAGAAAAAACAAACGGCGGTAGAAAAGAGGCCCTGTAGCTGTTAACAGGAGCTAACTGCACACTGACCTTACTACATAACACATGTGAGTGTCTGTGGGCTGCGGTCACACCTCGTGTTGGGTGTCCTTTGGTTCTTGTTTTGACTGCGACTGCTGCTGGGACGAGAGCTGTCTGTGGATCTTGTTCTTTTGGTCTGTCTGCAGGACTGACTGATGTCCAGGTGCTCCAAACTGCACCTGGGAAATCTCAGGGCAGATTTCACCTACAAGAGGAAGGAATGGGAGGTAGCAGTGAGGTGGAAACAACATGCTGACAAACAGCAAAACGTGAAGACAGAAAAGGAACATAAAAAAAAAAAAGGGTGGAAAAAAAAGTATATACACATCTTTAGTGCAGTGCTTAGCAAGCAGTAAATGAGTATTTTAATGTAAAAATAAACAAATTAATCTATAAAATCCACCTTAATGATAACTTTCACACATATTAAAGCAGTCTGAGATACCTGTGATGACCATTCATGCTCTGTGCTTTCTGCATTTTAAGAGAATAAATGCAATAATTTATTCAAATACAATTTTATTTTTGTGTCATTTTCTTTCAAAACCATCATTCAAAATAAAAATAATAATAGTAAAAACAATAAAATAGCATAGGTACAGGACAGAGTGTTGAAGGTTGCCATATTAGAAGCATTTAAACATCTTTTTGCAATTGTCTGAGACACTCATGCCAGAAGAAAAGCTCTGTGAAACTGAAACTTAGTGAATGTCACCAGAGCACCAAACAGTGAAGCAAAGTCAAACTACTCTGTATGGGTCCTGCAAAACAAACGGTTTCTCTTAATCCCTGTGCATGAGTCCCTGTTTTTAACCCCTCTGCTGGAAACCTGGCCTCCGGTTTGCTGCTTCATTATTCAGCTAATCCTAGTGTGAAACACTGCAGTGTCGCAGAAACCTTCAAAATTTGTCAGGCTAAATATTTTTGTTTTTATCAAGCAGGAGTCCATTAATTGGACTTGGGTAGCAATCTTGAATGCAGATTGATACCATAATAAAAGCCCACAAACTGGGGTTGAAGTGGGCTGGAAATGTCTGGAAAGGCATTGCGGCGCTTTTAGATTAATGAGCAATTAAACGTGTCTGCTTACACCATCAACACATCCCTTTTACCTCTCATCTCTATGATGTGTTCAAGGCGCAGATGTGAATAAAGTTTGTTCATGATGGCCTAATTCGGAATCTAATCAGCGCTATAGAGGATGAGTGAGCATAAACAGAGTAATCATGCAGGGAATTTCAAATGCAACTTTTCAAACAGTTTAACAAACACACAAACAGGTGATGTTTACAATGATGCTCTGTGTTGGACTGCAAAGCACACTTTGCTTTTGTTTTCAGTGTTCAGTTACATCAAGGACACCAGATTTATGGTGTTGATTAGAATCACTCACCAATTTACTTTTTTTTTTTTACTTTTACTTTTTACCAGCTTTATGTTGTCTAGGGGTTGGAAATCAGCCAACCAGCTCAAGAACATCTGCTTAGATCTTAATGAATTCAGCTGGCTAAATCCACAAGGAGCAGTGAATATTGGAGCAGCAGCAGAAGCCAGCTGATTATAGGCTGCATACAAATAAAATTTAACTAGAGCTTATGTGACTGATTTCTAACATACACATCGTACACAGAATCACACTACTCAGGGTTTAGCATCTTGCTTAAGGATGCTTCAGCACACAGACCGGAGGAGTCCGGGATCAATCCGCTACCTTTCCAGCAGTGTTGGGCAAGTTACTTTGAAATAGTAATTCAATTATAGTTACTAGTTACTTCTTCAAAAAAGTAACTGAGTTAGTAACTGAGTTACAATATTCTAAAAGTAATTAATTACTTGGAAAAGTAACTATTGCGTTACTTTAAAAAAAAAACAAAGAACGTTTAACCCCCTGGCGTCCAGGGTATAATTGGCCATTTTTTTACTACTCTTGATTTTCTCTCCACATTTTAACTTTAAAAACTATTTGCTTTGCCTTGTTTGGTATCATTCTTTTTAGCACAACCTCACGTGCCTGAATTTACAGTTATGTTCTCATTTTGTCATACTGTATAACCAGAATTGATCTAAAATCAGACAAAAACATAAAATCACAGTAGAAAAAGTTATATTTTACTGTAACAACCATAAACATGTTTAATGAATCATATTTCATAACTTCAAATGCAAATATTAATTGTCAATTTTAAAATCCTATGCACAAGTTTTGCAAACAACAAAGTTATTTGCATCCATTTACCTTTACCCTTTTTTAAATAACCATTTCAAACTATTTACAGAACAATCAGCTGTTCTTCAATAAGATGCCACAAATTATTTGTGCCACTCCAAAAAAATCATTTCTGTCCACTATAAAGGAGAACATCACAGCCTGATACCTGCAGGTCTGACAGCAGCAGGTGTATCACTGCTGTTTCTACCTGGAGACAGCAGTCGCCTCATTGTTCTGACACACAACACAAAACTATCCACAACACTACACACTAACTACACAAGACAACACATTAACTACACACTCCAAACACGCTAAACGTCACAAATCTCACATCTCAAAACTCGCTCTCTCTCTTTTCCTGCTCTCTCTCTTTCTCTCTCTCCCTCTCTCTTTCTCTCTCTCCCTCTCTCTCTTTCTCTCGCCGTCACTCCTAAAACTTTTTTTTGTTTTGTTTTTTTGCTCATAAGCAGAGAGTGCTTGCTAGCGCTAACGTGGCGAAACTATTGAGGAAAAAACGCCGCGTATATCTTGTTTATCATGACTCTGGTTTTACGCGGCCTATCGACACAATTTAAAAACTGGCACCTTGTTGCTTTGTCTTTAAGTGGTCATGTGATTGACTTACCACGATTACTTTATTCTTCCTCAGTCAAACAGCAGCACACATGCGATTGTTTTGCCTCCTTAGCTCCAGGTGTTGTGCTAGACAGTGATCGTGATTACCGTCCGCGGGAGCGCGCAGCTGCTTAAAGCTGTAGCGTCCAGATTACTTACAGCTACTTCCGTGCAGCTGATATAAGATGCGGTAAACTGAACACAGCTTCAACCAAGGGCGTAGATTTGGTTTTGGCATTGGTGGGGACGGATGATTCAACCACCGAACCCTGCCCTGTTTCTTTTTTTTTTTCCTTTTTGTCTTTGCTTCTTGATAAAAAAAAGGAGAAATATACTTGCCTACACATGCTATTCTACATGCTTTTAAACCATTTAAAATTACAATTCATAATGTTAAATTACTATTAAACAAATGACTGATTTTAGACTTTAGTTTACTTCAGCCATATTCCATATAAATCAGGTATCATACAAAAATTTAAAAAAAAGCTTCAAATAGAGTCATGACAATAAAAGAATATGACTTTAAGGACCTAACAACATTACTTCAGTTATAGTACACCAACATCTCTTACACATTAGCACTAAGGGAACACTGAATGACCTGCTGGTTTTGTCCATAAAACTACTCATCTAAGATTACCACAGTAAAAGATCTCTCAGCAAAATTATGCAACATTTTAGGCACTATTGCCCCGATCAACTCAGTGAGCTGGGACTTTTTATTCTAAACATGAACTACTGTTACAGCAACCCATGGATTACTGGTGCCCCACACAACAACTCAATGTCCACTATGTGAAGGAGTCTATACTATACTGTCTATACTATACTGTCCTGGTGGACATGGCAACACTTTTTTCATGGTTACATACAGTTTTAGACTGATGTGGGCCAAAGCCTAGCACATACTTGCCAAACTTGAGACCTCAGAATTAGGGAGACATTCAAAGGGGTTTTACAGTGTTTACTTATCGGGAAAAATAAGTTAAATGTCACCGGCCTGTTTCGGGGTGTCCAAATTCAGAGGCTGCGTCCACCTGAGGACCCGGCCTTCGCGGTCTAAGTGGGCCGGGTCCTCCAAAGCCGGGTAGACCGTAAATGAGCGACTGTTAAATTGCGGGGTCTAGCCTTCATAATTACGTCACCTCTGCCGTCTGCTCCTTGCTGTCTAAATAAAATAAAATATAACCGGACGCTTGCGTAGATTCTCGACCATCTCACACTTCTGTTTAATCAGTTTTCTGTTTGACATTTATTCAGCTGTGTGAAAACCCGGAGGAACCCTCCCGAGGGATTAATAAAGTTTTATTTAATCTAATCTAATCTAATAACTTTAATCTCAGCCAAACCGATTTACTCACGAACAAATAAAACACTGAAAAAGGCCAAACAATAACATGTTGAAGTTATTTGAAGTTTACACAACTACATTCTCGCCTGAAAATATGTTTAAAGTTTATTTCACGACCCAGAAAGAGTAATAAGTAATAATATTAATACTAAGTAGCTGCAGTAATAGAAGCCATTGTTGGAAACTGGAATTGGCTGGGCTAATCTGGGATATGGTTTTTCAATTTTGTTGTCCGGGTGGAAAGTCGGGAGAAATTGGGGAGAGTGGTGGCTCCGGGAGATTTTCGGAGGGGCACTGAAATTCAGGATTCTCCCGGAAAAATCGGGAGGGTTGGCATGTATGGCCTGGTATTGCCTGTAACGTTATTATGACGGACACATTTTATGAGTGAACTTGACTTTAAGTGACTTACAGGTTTCTTTGAAAAATACTTTCTTATAACCAGGTTCTTCCTTTTTGCTGCCATCCTCCTCTCCTCCTTGCAGGTCCTCACAGCGCAGGATTGCCGCTGCTAAAACTAAACAAAGCTCCCTGAAAGGCACAGCCAATCACATTGGCCATATTTGTCACATGAGGTAGGACTCCAGTAGAGAACGTAATTTAACTCTTTCTGCACCGCTGGGCGAATGAGACGTTGACAGATCTTTTTTTTTTCTTTCTATTGGGTTTGTATTTCTTTACTCGAAGAGATCAAATTATTGGTGGGGACAATTCAATAATCGCTGGATATTGGTGGGGACATGTCCCTTCCGTCCATGCCAAATCAACGCCCTTGGCTTCAACCGTCTGTTTGTTGAAAAATAGTAACGGACCGCGTTACCTTGTTAGTAACTGTAACGCCGTTGTAACGATAGGAATAGTAATTAGTTAGATTACTCGTTACTGAAAAAAGTAACGCCGTTACTTGTAACGCCGTTATTCCCATCACTGCTTTCCAGTGGGTAGAAATCCCATTTCACCGCCTGAGCCACAGCCACCCCTACTGAGAAGTAGGGAAAGTGATGCCTTTTCCCACACCGCACTCCGACACCCAACCTTAGGGTCTCCCCACCTGCCAAATCCCATTTTAACCCCTATTCAAACAGTAGCAGACCTAGAAAGAAGCTACTCTAATAACTTGTCAATAACTAAGCCTTGCAGTTGTTACTGAGAAGCTGCTGAACCAACTCTACAACATGTCTCGATATGCGTCTCAGGAATCTGCCTCCTGTTGCTGGATAAAACTACAAACCACTTTTTTCATGCTGCACACAGCTACATTGATATGTGGTGGGTATGAGTGTGTCCGCATGTAAAAAGTTGTTTTTTCTGACCCCTGGTGGCCACAGCTGATTGATTCCACTGACCTTGTGTCTCTCTATGGAGCTCAGGAAGTCCAGATCAGTCTGGTCTGAAATTCCTCCGTGAACGATCAGAATCTTTCCGTCTATAACTGTTGCGATGGGCAGGAGGCTGAAAACATCCTGAAACAGCTGAAGGATCTCACGGCCATGAGTCTGCAAACAGGCGAGAACAGTAATTTTAAAAAAATCAGCTGTGACAGTCACCAAGCTGCAAAGTGCTTACTGAGTTGTGGACATAAAAAAAAAAAAATCAGACTGACGGCATGTATTTGGACTTTACCTTGTACTTCTGCATGACTTCCTTTGTGAACCCGTATCTGAAAAAAGAAAACAACATACCTTTAAACCCTGATACTCTATTCTCCTCGTGTTCATGGTGAACCTAGACAGGTAAATATTTTTCACTTCACCCTTTTCCAAACTTGCCTGAGGTTCATTATGTGGTCTTCATGGTTTCCTCGGTTCAGGTGCATGTAGTCTGGGTAAAGCAAAAGGAAGGCAAACAGCAGGATAACCACTTCAACTGACTTTTTTCCACGGTCCACAAAGTCCCCATTAAACACGTACGGTGTCTCTGCAGAGGGAAGGCCATTCTGAGAAAAACAAAAACAGTCAGATCTTCAGCTTTTACTTATTTAACCATCTGAGGTTTGTCGTCATAGACAACCCCCCTGCAATGACCTACAGTCTAAAGAATGACTAATGGACATAAATATGTGAGTAGTTTCGTGACGCATGTCAGTTAGTTGTTCTTTGCTCTCTGATGGGCAGAAAAATTTATTAAAAAATAAAAATTACATATAGCGACTGCTTAGGATTTAACTGCAGAGGGTTCAGTCTTTTGTTTATAAAAAATCTACATGAAATCTGATATTGCTGTGAGGTAGATGATGCACGAATGATGCTTAAGAAAGCTGTTGTACGGGCAGCCTTACCTTATAAAATATAAGTAGTAAGTCATCGAGTCGCCCATGCAGATCACCTGTACAAAAAAAAAAAAGTCACTGCAATCAAGAAACTGAAGTCCTGTTGCTTTATGGGTTTACAGAAGTGGTCTAAAACTCCCTAATCATAAGGATTGCTCCACCTCAGCCTTATGAGTGTGTGTTTTTCATTTTGTTACTCAAGTATTCTTGAGTTTAATGACATGCAAAGGTAGGAGGAGGAAAGCTGTGCAAGAGGAGTCAAGTGGCTGATCAGTGTGCAAATAAGTAGGACTTACCTTTCTTGGGAAGCTGCCAGTAAGATACAATCAACTGTATTTAAACAACAACAAGGCATCATCTATCATTTAAAAACTATGGAGATCATTCATTTGGTCTGTGCTTCACTGCAGTGTAGCATAGGCTACAATGAGATTAAAATATTTTTTTTTTTTAATTTTTGTGGTCCTGAAAACTTATAATTTTGAAGCTTAAATTAACAAGAGACACTGAGACCCACCACATATAGTGATCTCTTTGTAGTAGGATGTCGACAAGTGGACTATGTTTGGCATCTGTTTGAGGAGCTTTTTGGTCTCATACAGCAGCTGGAGAACATATCTGGCATGGAGAGTCTGTGTGGAAAAAAAGCAGTGAGCACCCCAAATCTAAACCAGCAGACAATCAGATGTTTAAGAGACAAAGTGAAAGGCTCATATTTGTACCTGCTGATCCTTAAAAGCACTCAGGAGTGCATTTGTATCAGCGACGGAGAGAGGAACGACAGTCTAGGTCCGGTGTAGGACTCTGGAACATGGATCAAGTTGTAGCAGGTTTCTCTGTCTAACCATGGGTCGACCACTGGATCCAGCAGCTGGGAGATCAAGTCTGAAACGCAATTTACATATTATATAATTTATTTAAAATGAAAGCTAGATGTCCACAAACATGAAATCTTATCTTTGTCAAGAAAAAAAATTAGTAAATGGTATGTATCCTGTACCTTTTCCTCTATCCTCACCTTTACATCCTTTAAATCCAAAACAGGAATGTGCAATATTTGGTTATATGAAAAAAATAAATAAACCCTTAAAACCTCAGCTAGCAATCAATTATTAATGCCAGCTCACGTGAGATGATGGCTTAGCTGATGCCCTTTTAAGCATCCCAGTGCAAAATGTTTTCTAGGTGGCGCTTCTGAACATGCTTTAACATGACTATAGTTGCAGCACATCTGCAAGCTGCTTTGCAACCCACCCACCACACAGCTCTTCTTTTTCTGACTTAATCAATGATAAGCTTGTCACCAACAATTTCTATTTTGTCTGTAATGGGAGTGTATTGTTGCTTTTTTCTTCTCTCTCGTTGTCTTAAACTACACAAATCTCATATACAGGTGCTATACTATAATCTCATATATAGGTAATATAGAATATACTAAATATTCTTCTCATATTTGAGACCTCAATGATGTTTCAAATATAAGAACAAATCCTGACAGTCTCTAAATTATGCAAACAAACAGTGCTGGGACAGACGTCTACCCAGAGGCCCATTTCCTCTCCCATTGTGTTATTTCCTCTATATTGTCTCTGACAAACAAATATAAAAACACAGATCCCGTACGTAGTAAACCGAGACAGCAGAGTCTGGCCTCTTTGCATCCCTTACGTAGACTTAATGTAAAACCCATGAAGAAGATGTTCAGGAGATGATGAGCAAAAAAGGGCTTCCCTGAGGATTAGCTTGTCAATGAAGCATTATGCTTTTGAGCTGGAAGAGCGGGTCAATACACACTTAAGCCACAGCTGTTTCAGCGCACCACACTGACACATTGGCCTCCACATTCACAGTAGTTGCTAAGCAACGGGGTATACGCAATGGGTTTCCTCGTCTAGATCAAAATATCTAAAGTACAGTGGCATAACAAACAAAATGGTGTTAATTTAAGCAATGGGGTGTTGGAAAAGTTAAAAGAACAATCATTAAACACCAACTGATAAGAAAACTAATGTTTCTTAAAATTAGGCACATTTATTTAGCTGCTACAGTGTGATATTTTACTCCAAAAGGAAGCAAACATTACTTCAGCAGTTCCAAATATTAAAGGCAAAATCTAAGTTTTAGACATGCAAAATAATAATAATAATAATAATAATAATAATAATAATAATAATAATAATAATAATAATAATGATGATGATGATAGTGAAAGTAATAATAATAATACACCCTTTTACGCTGTAGATATTAGAATTTTCTCCCTAACCTGGCCCATTCCCATTCAGCTGAGTGAAGTTGTCCAGCATGAAAGTGAAGAAACTAGAGAGCTGAAAAAAAAAAAAGAAACACATGTTTAAGCTTTATGATACTTCTGAAATTTGCAAAATAGATGCCTGTAGTGAGAGACACCTGTAGCTGGTCTTGTTCCCCGGCGTATTCAATAGACTGAAAAATGTTCCAGGTGTACCTGCGTCTCATCTCAAGACGGGCCATGTAGCGCGGTACCATCGCTGGATCAAAACAGCTGCCTTCATAGCTGCAACAAAATGTTGTATTTTTTAAATTTACAGGCTCAACATGTGAGAAAATACACTCACTAGGCACTCTTTTAGCTACACCTGTTCAACTGATCATCAACACAAATATCTAATTAGCCAATTAAATAGCAGCAACTCAGTTCATTTAGGTCAAGATGACCTGATGAAGTTCAAACTGAGCATCAGAATAGAGAAGAAAGGTGATGTAAGTAACATGGCATGGTTGTTAGTGACAAACTGCTGATCTCTGGGTGATGCCAGAGCTCAGAGGAGAATGGCCAGACTGCTTTGAGCTGATAGGATGGCAACAGTACCTCAAATAACCACTGGTTACAATCTCTGAAACAGACGGGCTACAGGTGGCATTCCTGTCAGTTAGGAACAGGAAACTGAGGCTACAATTCAAGGATCACAAAAATTGTATGATAGCAACATGCTTCATGCTGAAACATTCAGATTGTAGGGCTAAAATTTGTACCCTTGTGATGGCTTCTTCCAGGAAGACAACGCACCATGCCACAATGCTCAAATCACAGCTCCCACGGGATGTGGTGGAACAGAAAAGTCACATCATGGATGTGTAGCAGATGAATCTGCAGGTACTATGTGATGCTATCATCTCAGTATGGATCAAATCTCTGAGGAATGTTTCCAGCACCTTGTCAAATCTATGGCATGAAGAACTAAGACAGTTCTGAGGGCAAAAGGTGTACCTAATAAAGTGCCCAGTGAGTGTATGTAGTAGCAAACAAAGATGAAAACAGATGAAAATGTTTAAAACGCGTTTTTTTCGGCCATCTCCATCTCACCCCATCCCTAGCATCGTCCTCTGTGACACCAACCCTCTGGATGTCCTCCTTCACTACATACATGACCCTTCTGTGGTCTTCCTCTTTCCTACTGCCTGGCAGCTCCATACTCAACTTTATCCAATACATCCACCATCCCTCCTATGAACATGTCTGAACTGTCTCATCCTCGCCTCTAACTTTGTCTCTACTCAACCTGAGCTGTCCCTCTGATGTACTCATTTCTAATCATGTCCATTCTTGTCACTCGTATTAAAACTTTTAGCATCTTCAGCTTTGCCAACTCCAGTTCCACCTCCTGTCATTTTGTCAGCAGCACCGTCTCCAAACCATACATCATAGCAGGCCACAAATCACTCCTGACATTGTGCGCTGTCCATTGCTCTGCATGCATGGCTGAACCCAAATATTTAAACTCGTGCATCTTTACTACCTGTACTCTTTGCAGCTTCACTGTTACACCTTTCTTCCTCTCATTAACACACGTACTGTCTTGCTTCTACCGACTTCCCCTCCTCTTCTCTCCAGTGCATACCTCCATTGCTCCAGGCTCCACCTGTTCCCTCCTCTCATTACAGATCATAATGTCAGCGAACATCATAGTGCATGGAGACTCCTGCCTGACCTTCATCTCTCAAGCTGTCCATCACCACTTGAACAAAAAGGGGCTCAGAGCTGACCGCTGATAAAATCCCAACCCTACCTTGAACCCTTGTGTCACTCCTACTCCACATCTCACCATCCTCATATGCTTCCTCCACCACCCTAACATACTTCTCTGCCACTCCTTATTTCCTCATACTCTCTAGATCCACAAAGACAAGTGAAGCTCCTTCTGACCTCCCTATACATCTCCACCAGCACACTCAAAGCAAACATCCCATCTTTTAGTTCTGCAGAACTCCACAGGCCACAGGAACCCTCCGTTACTCTTGCAAAATGTAAAATTGCAGACAGACAAGCACACAAACACAGATATACATGCCACATAAGTAAAAGCCTGACGGTTAAGGATGAGCGGGGTCTTACTCAGAGCCGGGCTGGGAGTCTTAACTGGTTCATCTGCATGAAGGGAAAACTACAATTCAGCGAGAAAACGTGAAACGCGTAATTGAATAAAACTGTGTGCAAATGAGCATATACAGACACACACACGGTATGAGAGATAACAAGACACAAGGGAGGTCGTGTGCAACAGTGGGATTGGGAAAACTAAGCAAATTAAACAAGCTTCTGGGAGCAGCAGCACTCATTAAAGAGAAGAAAAGACAGACTGCAAAGGAGGGAAAGCATCATCTGTCAAAATCAGAGGCACATTTACTGCAGCAAAAAAATAACTATCATCAACTCGCTGCAGCAGAACAGGTTAGTAACTTACTAAAGCATAGTAGTAGCAGTACTAGCATTACCAGTGTTGGGAAGGTTACTTTTAAAATGTATTCCATTACAGAATACTGAATACATGCCCCAAAATGTATCCTGTAACGTATTCCGTTACGTTACTCAATGAGAGTAACGTATTCTGAATACTTTGGAATACTTAATATATTATCATGCTGTTTACAACTACATGAATGTACTATTGCTGTGATTTATTACTGTTACTGAAGGTACGTAGTACGAAACGTAGTAAAGGGACCTCTGGCTAATACGTCCGGTTCCGTGTCGGGCTGGTAGCCGAAAACTAGCTTTACTTTGTTGTCTGGGTCAACTTTGCTTGCGGGAGACAGAGAGAGGCGTTGAAAGGCTGCTCCAACGGAACTTATTTTTTCCGGAGGAAAACACGAACACAGTGTACAGTTGAGTCTTAATAGCTTACTTATAACTGGGCTCGTCAGGCACTCTTCTTGGCTGCAGTGGTTATTATTATTGTGTGGTTTTTCCTATATTTCTAACGTGCCAATTTATTTGTTGTGATTTATTATTAATCAGACCCAAATTTGTTTTAAATGACAAATTTATTTAAGACGGAGTGATTTATGTTAGTCTGGGATAGTATGTGTTAACATCCGCTCATGGATCCTACCTGCCGGTGTTGTGCCAAAGTAGTTACCCCCGTCAAAAATTGTTTCCCCATCCACGAGAGCGCGCAAAGTAGGAGGAGCCACTTGCCCAGCTCCGTTCTGTACGCTACTTGTCACTGATCTGCAGTCGACGCAATAAAGAGTAAAAGCTGGAAAACGGCAGGCTCGATTAATTTAATATTAGTTTCGTGACATTGTAATGTGCCGTGTGGAAGACAATTTACATTAAACTGTACACTGAAATAACCTGCTGGGAATACTTTGTCTAGAAAAATACTTTGATACTATAATACTGTAAAACCAGACGCGATCATGGAAACACGTCGCTCTCCGGTGAATTTACACTCGGTTTACATTTTGTGCGAAGCTATCACGAAGGAGTTTATTTGCGAAATCAATCACAGTATAACCAATAACTACAGTAACGTTGGAGAGGATTTCTCCTTCACAGCAAAAGTTATGGAGGGATACAGATTTTATCAGGCTGTGTGGCATCGGCTGCCAAAATGTGTGCCCCCATCTGTAATCCATATTGGCTTTGCTATCACAAAGGGTATATTTGCAAAATAAGTCA
This sequence comes from Oreochromis aureus, assembly GCF_013358895.1. Taxonomy (NCBI): domain Eukaryota; kingdom Metazoa; phylum Chordata; class Actinopteri; order Cichliformes; family Cichlidae; genus Oreochromis; species Oreochromis aureus. Next base: position 15,019,159 of record NC_052942.1, on the reverse strand, counting down.
CAGTATAACCAATAAGTACAGTAACTTTGGAGAGGATTTCTCCTTCACAGCAAAAGTTATAGAGGATACAAAATTTATCAGGCTGTGTGGCATCGGCTGCCAAAATGTGTGCCCCCTATCTTTAATCCATATTGGCTTTGCTATCACAAAGGGTATATTTGCAAAATAAGTCACAGTATAACCAATAAGTACAGTAACTTTGGAGAGGATTTCTTCTTCACAGCAAAAGTTATGGAGGGGTACAAAATTTATCAGGCTGTGTGGCCTCGGCTGCCAAAATGTGTGCCCCTATCTTTAATCCATATTGGCTTTGCTATCACAAAGGGTATATTTGCAAAATAAGTCACAGTATAACCAATAAGTACAGTAACTTTGGAGAGGATTTCTCCTTCACAGCAAAAGTTATAGAGGGATACAAAATTTATCAGGCTGCGTGGCATCGGCTGCCAAAATGTGTGCCCCCCCTATCTTTAATCCATATTGGCTTTGCTATCACAAAGGGTATATTTGCAAAATAAGTCACAGTATAACCAATAAGTACAGTAACTTTGGAGAGGATTTCTTCTTCACAGCAAAAGTTATGGAGGGTACAAAATTTATCAGGCTGTGTGGCCTCGGCTGCCAAAATGTGTGCCCCCTATCTTAAATCCATATTTGCTTTGCTATCACAAAGGGTATATTTGCAAAATAAGTCACAGTATAACCAATAAGTACAGTAACTTTGGAGAGGATTTCTCCTTCACAGCAAAAGTTATAGAGGATACAAAATTTATCAGGCTGCGTGGCATCGGCTGCCAAAATGTGCCCCCCTATCTTTAATCCATATTGGCTTTGCTATCACAAAGGGTATATTTGCAAAATAAGTCACAGTATAACCAATAAGTACAGTAACTTTGGAGAGGATTTCTTCTTCACAGCAAAAGTTATGGAGGGTACAAAATTTATCAGGCTGTGTGGCCTCGGCTGCCAAAATGTGTGCCCCCTATCTTAAATCCATATTTGCTTTGCTATCACAAAGGGTATATTTGCAAAATAAGTCACAGTATAACCAATAAGTACAGTAACTTTGGAGAGTTTCTTCTTCACAGCAAAAGTTATGGAGGGGTACAAAATTTATCAGGCTGTGTGGCCTCGGCTGCCAAAATGTGTGCCCCCCTATCTTTAATCCATATTGGCTTTGCTATCACAAAGGGTATATTTGCAAAATAAGTCACAGTATAACCAATAAGTACAGTAACTTTGGAGAGGATTTCTTCTTCACAGCAAAAGTTAT